>NC_053144.1:37707023-38007023 GCF_016808335.1 Panicum virgatum | reverse complement strand
CGGCGGGCGGCGCGGCGCTGACTGCCGGCGGTCAGAAGAAGTAGGGGAGCAGGCTGGAGGAAGGAGAAGTTTGGACTGTTTTGCAATTTCTGAGAATTCCAGGGATCCTACTGTAAAACTAAAATAACTTCTAAACTAGGGCTCAAATGAAAAAGTGCCCAACATGAAAGTTGTTCAATTTTTCAAGATATACAACTTTGATGTTGTGCAAAAATTGATTTGACCAAAGGTTAAAGGGTTATTTTGAAAACATAAGAAGGATTTTGAATTCCAAGGAATTTTGTCTTTTCCAAGGTAAATTCACCTTATATCAAGACTTAAAAGTAAAATTTGCAGCCATGTAATGATTACACTAAATTTTGCAAATAAACCCTCCACAAAAGCAATATTTGCTCTCCCTTTTCAAATCATAATTACACATTTGACCTTATAATTTTGCAATAAGGTCCTTGATCAAGTAAAATAAGCACATGATGCATAAAATAAATGCAATTCTATTGCACAGACACCTAGGGTGTCACAGCTGCTGACGTAGATGAGACTGGTTTCACCTCGATCCACTTGGTGAACTTGTCGATGGCGACGAATATGTGGGTGTAGCCCCCTTGTGTCGCTTTGAGCGGTCCCACCGAATCAAGTCCCCAACAGGCGAATGGCCAGGAAAGAGGGATCGGCCGCAGGGCCTGAGCCGGGACGTGTTGTTGCTTTGAGAAGAACTGGCATCCTGGGCATCGTCTGACGATAGTCTGAGCGTCGGCCAAGGCCGTCGACCAGTAGAAGCCTGATCTGAAGGCTTTGCCAACCAGGGTGGACGCTCCTGCGTGGTTTTCGCAGATTCCCAAGTGGATCTCGCTGAGTAGTCGGACTCCATCTGGCTGGGAGATGCACTTGGAGAGGGTTCCTGAAGAGGCCGAGTGCCTGAACAACTCGATTCCGATAACGACGTAGTTTACGGCTCGGCGGGCGAGTCGCTCGTGCTTCTTGTCCTTCGGGTAGGACTTGTTGTTGATGATGAAGTCGAGTATCGGGGCTCGCCAATCTGGATCGATGACTAGTACTTCCTAGCTTAGGGTTGGCGCTAGGTCAGGCTTGGTGGGAGGTTCTTCCTCTATCTTGACGGTGGGGGAGTTGAGAGCCTGCACAAAGACTCCGGCCGGGACGAGTGCCCGCTTGGAGCCGAGCTTGGAGAGTATGTCGGCTGCCACGTTGTAGTTCTGGAGGACGTGATGAAACTCTAGGCCATAGAAGTGGGCCTCGAGCTTATGTATCTCCTTGTAGTACGCGTCCATCTTCTCCTAGGTGCAGTCCCAATCCTTGTTTACATGCTGAATGACGACTTTGGAGTCGCCGTAGGCAAGTAGCCTTTTGATGCCGAGGGAAGCCGCGATTCTGAGGCCATGGATGAGGGCCTCGTATTCAGCCGCATTGTTTATGGCCTTGAAGAGTAGCTGCAGAACATACTTTAGCTGCTCACCTCTCGGGGAGATGAAGAGGTTGCCTGCACCGGCGCCATCGAGGTTGAGGGCGCCATCGAAGTACATGATCCAGTGCTCGGGTCTTTCATCAGGCGGAGGATCCTGGATCTCTGTCCACTCGGCGATGAAGTCGACCAGGGCTTGTACTTGATGGTGGAGCGAGGGAGGAACTCGATGGACAGGGCTCCTAGTTCCACCGACCACTTGACGACCCGGCCGTTGGCGTCTCTATTGTGGAGTATGTCACGGAGTGGGAAAGAGGAGACCACCTTGACATTGTGCGCCTGGAAGTAATGGCGCAACTTTCTTGACGTGATAAGGATCGCGTAAAGGAGCTTCTGCACCTAGGGATAGCGTAGCTTGGACTCGCCGAGTACTTCGCTGATGAAGTAGACGGGTCATTGTACCTTGTAGACATGGCCTGGCTCGTCTCGTTCGACGACTAGGGCAGTGCTGACCACGTTCGTAGTTGCCGCGATGTAGAGGAGTAGTGTCTCCCCGTCTTCTGGAGCTATGAGGATGGGCGGAGTCGTGAGGAATTCTTTGAGCTGCTGAAAGGCTATGGTGGCTTCCTCGTTCCACTCGAACTTGTCCGACTTCCTGAGAAGTTTGAAGAAGGGCAGGCCTATGTCGCCGAGTCGGCTGATGAACCGACTCAAGGCGGCCATGCACCCTGTAAGCTTCATCAGATCCTTCTTGCACCTAGGTGGCTTCATGAATCTGATAGCATTGATCTTTGTTGGGTTGGCTTCAATTCCCCGACTGCTTATGATGAAGCTGAGTAGCTTGCCCGCCGGGACACCGAAGACGCACTTGGTGGGGTTTAGCTTCCATTTGAATCTCCTGAGATTTTCAACTGTTTCTTGTAGGTCGGCAATGAACTGATCATTGGACCTAGTTTTGATGATGACGTCATCTACATAGGCCTCGGCGTTGCGCCCGATCTGCCCCTGGAGGCATTTCTAGATGGCCTTCTGGTAGGTAGCACCTGCGTTCTTGAGGCCCAACGTCATGGTGTTGTAGCAGTACGCCCCAAAGGGCGTGATGAACGATGTCTTCTCTTGATCCGACTTCTTCAGGGCGATCTGGTGGTATCCTGAGTAGCAATCAAGAAAAGAGAGGAGCGCGCACCCAGCTGTTGAGTCAACAACCTGGTCGATGCGTGGGAGAGGGAAGGGGTCCTTAGGGCAGTGTTTGTTGAGATCTGTATAGTCGACACACATTCTCCATTCGCCTTTTTTCTTTTTTACAAGGACTGGGTTTGCCAGCCATTCTGGATGTGTGACTTCTCGGATGAAACCAGCGGCTAGGAGCCGGGTTACCTCTACCCTAATAGCCTCCTTCCGATCTTGGGCGAAGCGACGCAACCGTTGCTTGACGGGCCATGCCTTCTTGTTGAGACCCAAGGAGTGCTCAGCCTCCTCCCTCGGTACGCCTGGCATGTCGGAGGGTTTCCATGCGAAGATGTCCCAATTGGCGCGGAGGAAGGAGGTGAGCGTGAATTCCTATGCGGAGTCGAGGTCGCACTACTAGATTTTCCCCCTAATACAACGCACGAAATGTGTTGGCAATATGCCATATTTGGTTGCAATAGCTGCAATTGCAACCAATTTGTTTCGTAAAAAAACGCAGCTATGTCTCGCTACATTAGCCTGTAGCGACACATGTCTTTTTTTGTTGCATTAGTTTTTCTATTACAACACAATGAGGCGTTGCAACTAGCATCTACAGGCTCGCTTGTGTTGGTTGCAAATTATCATATTGCGACGCATCTGCTGTTGTGAGAGATGCAATTGCATCGTACCCAACGCGTTGCAATTCCTAAAATGTTGCGTTGCAAAGTATTGTATTGCTTCATTCTAGTTGTGGTTGCTATAGGGGAGCACCTTTATTGCCACGAGAGTGTTTTGGGTGCTATATGTGGTTCCCTCTATTACCATGAAGTTGATTTCGATGCTATAGGTGGTGTTCTCTATTGCCACGAAAGTTGTTTGAGTGCTATATATGGTTCCCTCCATTATCACGAAGTTGATTACGGTGCTATAGATGATGTCCTCTATTGCCACGCAGATGGTTGTTATAGGTGGAACATTCTATTACCACCAAAATGAATTCTCTGTTGCAAAGAATGGTGTTGCTGCCATAGTTTTGTAGCTCGCCATGTCTATTCTGCCATGCTCATATATTTGTAGCAGCAATAATTTAAAACATAAAAATACAGGATCATATAATAATTATGCATTTATAATTCATGAAACAACATTCAACCATTCACTGATAAATTCCAGGACACACGAGCAGTACTGAAATACTAATAAGTTTCCAACAGGATATTGTTTGAACACATAGTAGAGTGACTTCAAGACGATCCCATCACTTGATTAGCAAAGGGTGACTTCAAGAAGGTCCCATCACCTGATTGCTCCATTCGAAATGGCCTAGTCTCCTGAAAAGAATGAATAACATTTTTAAGCATCAAATAATCTGTAATAATGGAAAGGGTGCAACAACAGCATGTAGCAAACCAAAGTTTCATTGCGAATCATAAAATTATCAGAATGTAGCTAAAGTATGTTTAACTTTTATCATTGCAGATATAACTCTAAAAAAATAGTTGCATCTATGGACTCAATTTCATGCCGTTAGACCAACACATATAGTTGATACTGAAAAACTGAATCTATTTTGTTTCGAGCAATGCTACCAATACATCAGCTACAGAAGTATTTCCGTGAACATGAAGCTAATGAAATGTGCAGCACTGGCTAGCAATGATCCTTGCATATGATCCTCAGCCTGAAAAGAGCACATTGTCAAAATGTCAAATACTTTCAGTCGGCAATATTTGCAATAAAAGGATTTGTGAATCCAATGGGCTACTATCAAATCATAACAGCAAGTAATGCTCTAAGTTACTACTAGAATTTAAAGTAGAATCAAATTTGAATAGGTCGCCGTAATATCAACTTTACATGAAAAAAGTTACTTTGCCAAAAAAAATCCATACATATCAATGAAAAATACGACAAACAAATGACATTATCGGTGCTCACTCCAAGCTGTCCAAGACTTCTGCCAACATCTGAAATACATGCCAGAGTACTAGCACAAATGGAAAATGGAATTATCCAAAATCTATCCCACATGAATCCACCCACGAAGATCCCAATTACTGACCGCATCTATAATCACTCATAAATCATATATCTCAACAGGAACAGCGCACTGTAAGATGCATTTCAGTGCTCTCTAATCTCTACTCTCTACTCTCTAAAAGAACATATCAGAGTTTCAGGACAGCAGAGGGACCGAAGGAGAGGAGAGTATTACCTAGATCTCAAGGCATATTTCTGACTTGCTATCTTTTTGACTGTTGAGGATGCATTTCGTCAAACACTTCAATTGCAGGTAAAACAAATATGTTAGGATTGGGGCTCACAGAAATGTCCGGTGCGGCTGCGCTAGTTGGTCCAGTTATCTTGTAGCATTGTGCAGATTATGCACATGTTGTCTTCTTGCCTGCATGAATTAATCACCAAAACTAATAACAATAAGCATAGGGATATGACTTAATATTCTGAAACTTATATTGCACATATGCAATATGAACTATTTATTAGCAGTATTGTTTTTCAGTACTCGTCATAGAAAGCAGTATTGTTTTTCAGTACTCGTCATAGAAAAAGGAGTTCTAGTAATTTGTTCCATATGATAGATATAAATGAAACAGATAGACACCTTTCCCTGAATGTTATATCTTCTTTCAGTCAATTCTAACAGAAAACTAATTAAAAAAACAGTTGTCCTACTTCCTGTGCTTCCTTTTGCACTCATCCTCTGCAACAAAAACCTGGCCAGTGAAATAAATTCTTTTGATCAGTTCTATTCCTGACATGTCAAATAAACATATTCTTATGCAACAGTTGCAGGCCAAGTGGAGATTCAAATAATAAGCTAAGATGATGAGACGAGAAATAAATAAAAAAAGGCAAATGCCTGGAAAAAAAATGTCTGCTACCATCAGATAAATAAAGTGATGATGACACTGCTTATTTATTCACATGTTCTCCCTCTTTCTTCTAAATGCGGTCTGAATCAAGGTGTGCCTAATGGTCTTGATAAGAAGACTTGGAAAAAAAAATCGCATGCTGAACATTGAACAGACACAAATCTAAAAGGCTTCAAATTTGGGAACCTACGTGAATTGTAAGCAAGGAATCAACATATAAACTTCACAGGATTGCAAGGGAACTGTATTATGACATGTCTGACAAATTGATTATAAGAAAGCGTAAAGTTGCACTTTCAGACAAGTCAGGGTGGGCTTTTAGACATCATAATGCACTAGTCATCTTGATACCATGTGCACTAACAATACAACTACCAGATGAACAGACCATAAATAAAGGAGTGATCAACATCAAAATACTGAAAGAGACAAAGAGTGGAACACCCAGAACATCAGTATATGGTCACTACAAAAAAGATATGGCTATGGCTTGTTCATCTCGAAGCATTGCGACAATCTCCACAGATGTTTTCCCACATAATCATGATGACAGTAAAACTAGGATGCAGAACCAACAGGTGTAGTACAGCTTCGCAGCAAGTACAGAGACTGAATCACAAGAAGCTGTACTGATGAAACCAGAACAAAAGTAACAGGTTTGATCAATGAACAAAGCTTTGTAAGGTAGAGAGCTAACTAGTAGTGCACGGCCAAGTAGCTATCCTTGCAAAGCAAAATATTCATTATCTATTTTTGACTGAAAACATAATTCGCATGATATCGCCTCTTGAAATTGGATATGTTTAATCCCCCCCTCTCCGTGCGTACACATCAACCTGCAAATCAGATCAGCAAGGCAGCAATGCCTGTTGTTATCTTGAGCAGAAACATCAGTTGACATCACAGGGTTAGCTTGGGTCAGCAGCCCCTGAAACCGACAGAAACCATAACCGATGAACGCTGATGCCAGGCCAGTGAAGGTCAGACTGATCCAGGATGGCTGAAAGCAAAGTTAATTCGTTGGAATGAGGGGAGCATTATCTAGATGCGGAAGGGAGGTGGAGAGAGAGAGAGAGCCTGAGGACGACGACGTTACCTGCGGAAGGGAGGGAGAGACCGAGAGAGCCTGAGGACGAGATGAACGGCGGCCGATCTTGGAGAGGAGCGCCACGCCGGCCCATCGTAGTGGCGGCGGTCCAGGGTCCTCGTGGCGGCGGCGGCCCACCCGGCGCCGCGGGTGGGGAGCGGCAGCGTTGCGGCTAGCAGGCGGCAAGGTGCCTGGAGGGGCTGCGTTGTTGTATGACTCGCGAGGAGAGGCAGGGGCGGCTACAGGCTAGGGTTTGGAATTGGATGGAGCCGGGTGAGTAGGAGGGTGCGAGGGGACGACGCGGTGGCCGGCAGATGCGAAGGGAGGAGGCGCCTGGGGTTAGGGAAGGAGACGGGAGGAGGCCGGAGGGTGCTGCGGCGGTTTGGAGCTGAAGGGAAATCAGAGGAGGAGCCGCCAGTTAGAGGCAAGAGACATAGTGCTAGGGTTTTCAGTCAATCTGCATCTGGGGATCGATTCAAAAATAGTTGGATAGGAGATAGACGGAAGTTGGGCATGCACTTCAGCCCGTTTAACGTTATTCTCTTTTATTTACTATTTATTGCACCATTATAAAGTATCATATAAAAATAATTATCTTATATACATTAATATATTTTTTATATGTAATATACTAAATGATGTCAAACGAAAAAATCATGAATTTGGAGTTAATATAAGGGAGAAAAACTAGTTATAAGTTTTAATTAGACATTAAAAAAAGAGAAAAAGAGAAATTATTCTTGTTCGTCACTTGTTCTTGATGAACAGGTCATTTTTCTTTTTAATCTCTAATTAAAACTTATAACTAGTCTTTCTCCCTTATACTAACTCCAAATTCGATGATATTTTTTGCTGAATTTTTCTAAAAACATGCTCTATCATTTTAGGTTGTGAATCGTTAGATGTGGCAAAATTTGAATAACTCAAAATTTTGAATTTCAAAAAAAACATCTAAGAGCAAGATTTTTGAACCCTAAACGCTGTCAAATGAAAAAGTCGTCAATAACATAGTTGTATAACTCATCAAGATCTACAAACCTTACTTAGGTCATTACTCCATTTGACAAAGTTTGAACAATCCAAATTTTGAATTTAAAAAAATAGCATCTAGCATCAAGTTTTTGGAACACCAAATGATGTCAAATGAAAAAGTCATTAATACCAAATATTCATAACTCATCAAGATCTGCAAACTTTATATAGGTCACTTTTCCATTTGACAAAGTGGTTATAACATATAGTACAAATTCCACAAACCCCTTACATAGTTCTAGGAACTATGTTAGAGAATAGTAATATTTTTACTAAATAGTATTACCACTTTTGAAAATGACAAAATGACCTAAATAAAGTTTGTCCATCTTGATGAGTTATGAAACTTTGGTATTCATAACTTATTCATTTGACATCATTTAGTGTTAAAAAAATCTTGCTTTTACTTGTCATTTTTTGGAATTCAAAATTTGAATTGTTCAAATTTTGTCACATGAAGATATGACCAAAGTCAACGCCATAAATTGATAGAGCATGATTTTAGAAAATTTTAGGAAAAAAACCATCAAATTCGGAGTTAGTACGAGGGAGAAAAACTAGTTACAAGTTTTAACTACTGATTAAAAAGAGAAAACCTTGTGTTCATTCATGTTCTTGATGTTTCTGTGTGGCTCAATTCTACATCTACGTATATTTGCTTAAAAAGGTGAAAAATTGCTATTTCTATCACAATGTAAGGAGTGGTGTGGTGGTATGACTTAGCATTTTACTTTAAGAGAACTTAGGTTTGATCCCCATGCGTAACATATTTTTTCAAGTTTGTTTTATTAGATTTATTGTGGTTTATTAATAAAAAAATGAAACACTCTAACACAACACAAACCGATTTTTGTCCTAGTGGTTTGCACACTTGACTTTTGTTCCAAAGGTCTTGGTTCGATCCCTGTGTGTCACATTTTTTTTCAAGTTTGTTTTAAAGGATTTATTATAGTTCACCTGATAAAAAGAAATAAAACATGCTAGTACAATATGAAACTGATGGTTGTCCTAGTGGTCAACGCACTTCACTTTTATTCCAAAGGTCTCAAGTTCAACTCCCATGTGCCACATATTTTTTCAAGTTTGTTTTATAGAATTTATTGCTGTTCAGTTAATAAAAAGAAATAAAACATCTTAATATGACACAACCTGATGCTTGTCCTAGTGGTTTGGGCACTTCATTTTTGTTCTAAAGGTCTCAAGTTCGATCCCAGAGCATGCATTTAATCTCTAATTAAAACTTGTAACTAGTCTTTCTCCCTCATACTAACTCCAAATTTGATGATTTTTTCCTGAATTTTTCTAAAATCATGCTCTATCATTTTAGGTCGTGAGTCGTTAGATGTGGCAAAGTTTGAATAACTCAAAATTTTGAATTTCAAAAAAAACATCTGAGAGCAAGATTTTTGAACGCTAAACGATGTCAAATGAAAAAGTCATCAATACCAAAGTTGTAGAACTCATCAAGATCTACAAACCTTACTTAGGTCATTACTCCATTTGACAAAGTTTGACAAATCCAAATTTTGAATTTCAAAAAATGGCATCTAGCATCAAGTTTTTGGAACACCAAATGATATCAAATGAAAAAGAGACGAATACCAAATATTCATAACTCATCAAGATCTGCAAACTTTATATAGATCACTTTTCCATTTGACAAAGTGGTTATAACATATAGTACAAATTCCACAAACCCCTCACATAGTTCTAGGAACTATGCTAGAGAATAGTAATATTTTTACTAAATAGTATTACCACTTTTGAAAATGACAAAATGACCTAAATAAAGTTTGTCCATATTAATGAGTTATGAAACTTTGGTATTCATGACTTATTCATTTGACATCATTTAGTGTTAAAAAATCTTGCTTTTACTTGTCATTTTTTGGAATTCAAAATTTGAATTGTTCAAATTTTGTCACATGAAGATATGACCAAAGTCAATGCCATAAATTGATAGAGCATGATTTTATAAAATTTTAGGAAAAAAACCATCAAATTCGGAGTTAGTACGAGGGAGAAAAACTAGTTACAGGTTTTGACTACTGATTAAAAAGAGAAAACCTTGTGTTCATTCATGTTCTTGATGTTTCTGTGTGGCTCAATTCTACATCTACGTGTATTTGCTTAAAAAGGTGAAAAATTGCTATTTCTATCACAATGTAAGGAGTGGTGTGGTGGTATGACTTAGCATTTTACTTTAAGAGATCTTAGGTTCGATCCCCATGCGTAACATATTTTTTCAAGTTTGTTTTATTAAATTTATTGTGGTTTTATTAATAAAAAAATGAAACACTCTAACACAACACAAACCGATTTTTGTCCTAGTGGTTTGCACACTTGACTTTTGTTCCAAAGGTCTTAGGTTCGATCCCTGTGTGTCACATTTTTTTTCAAGTTTGTTTTAAAGGATTTATTATAGTTCACCTGATAAAAAGAAATAAAACATGCTAGTACAATATGAAACTGATGGTTGTCCTAGTGGTCAACGCGCTTCACTTTTATTCCAAAGGTCTCAAGTTCAACTCCCATGTGCCACTTATTTTTTTCAAGTTTGTTTTATAGAATTTATTGCTGTTCAGTTAATAAAAAGAAATAAAACACCTTAATATGACACAACCTGATGCTTGTCCTAGTGGTTTGGGCACTTCATTTTTGTTCTAAAGGTCTCAAGTTCGATCCCAGAGCCATATAGTCACACAAAGATAGATATCAGAGTCACAAAAGATAATCGTCAAGCGGCTCCTGACAATTAATCGGAAATTCCTCTTCCACACCTCTGAATGTCGAGGCAAGCGCATCCAACTCCTATCTTCGTGTGATGCCATTAATTTGCATGCATGTTTGGAACGACCTAGAGATCTATATGCAACTGTATCAGACTTGGTATTAGATCGGGTCTCGATTTTCTAAATATTTGACAATTTCCTAGATTTTTCTATCTATTATTCTCATTTTCTATAGAGCTTATTCCATTTAATAGAAAGCTCTAGAATCCTTTTCACGAGATTCAAGTAATTCATTTGGAGTCCCCGTGTACCAAATCTACCTCTGAGACTTTTTTTTTCTCTCTCAAGAGTTTTGGATGCTTGATGTTAGACTTCTCTGTTTTTTTTTTCTTTTTTTCTTCTTCATCTAAATATCCTTTCCCGATGGATAGAAATAATGACCATACACTCCTTGATGGATCGACTTGGATTAGTTAACTCAGCTGGCCTGTTTCTTTTCTTCCTTTGCTTGTGGGCCCCTTCATCCGTAACAAGCCGAGCATGAGTTCACAGGGACAATGAAACCCGTTCTATGCCTGCTCGTTGCCTCACCTCTCTCTGTATGCACGTGGATCCGAGGTCAAGTCCACTCGGCCTCCTGTACCTCGCGCAAGAACCGACATCGCCATCTCCTTGACTTCACACCCCTGCCCTCCTTTCCCTCTCGCGCACGCCCCCTGCAGTGCCGCCGTCGCTTCGCGAAACCCCAGGCGTCCCCGCAGTTCCCTCCTACCCAACGCTAGTGCAGCACCCTGCGCCTGGAGCCGCACAGCTCCGAGCGCTGCGGCCACGCTCCGGCAAGCTGATGCGATCGCCCCGGTCGACACCAACAGAAGCTGACGCCACCATGAGGCATGAGCTTCCCTTGACCGAGGCGAACCTCTTTTGGCCTCTTCCGTCGGCCGTGAGGGACGACAGCGCCGGTCGCCGCGCGCCATCCGATCGTCGTGTTCCCGACGTCCAGGACGAGTTCGATCTCCGATGTCACCTCCACATCCACGGCACTTGCGTCACGCAAGTCCGGCCGTTCATGCCCCATCAAAAGTTTCAGCCCGACGATCTTAGTATCTCCTATGTTCATGCTCTCGAACACCTAATCCTGCTGACTAACTCGCTGAGTGCCTCTCTTCCTTTTCGTTGACCCAGTTTCTTTGGCCACACCTGAACCTGTTTCGATCATCAACTGGCAACCAACCTAACCCGGGTTTGGCTTCCTGGTCGTGCAAGATAGGGACTCGGTATCACCACGTGAGCCCTCGACGCGCACGTGTCGTCCCCTGGCAGCAACTCCACACCCCTCGTGGCTCACATCGTCCTCGTCATGCACAGCCCGGTCGTGCCCTGCTTCTTCGCCACGCCTAACAGTAGCATGCACGACACCAAATCGTGAGCTCTTGCCCCTTGCTAAGCTGAACGGAAACAACTAGCTAGCTAGACATGCTAATAAACTATCCAACCAACACGTGCAAGGTTCATCCTTGATCAACTCTGCTGCCGTCTGAGTCCAACCCAAGCTGAACTCTGCAGCCATCCGACCCAATGCAAGCCACAGCAGCCGTCCGAGTCCAACTCTGCGCCGCCGCTGGGTCATCCTGGATCCAAGCGCCCTGGCCCGAGCGCGCGCCCCTGATAGCCTCGCCGTTGCAGCTGACGGCATGCATCAGCCCGCTTGTCGGGTTTGCGTTCGCCGCCTCCGCACGAGCGAACACGAGTCAGGTTCGACTCGGCGCCGCCGACTTGGGCACAGACGCCCAGGCCAGCCGGGCCTTCTTGAATTGAGCCCACGAAGCCCGAACCGACCTGCAGGCGTTGCCCAACTTCTGCACCACCGTAGGCCATCCTTTGTTTCCACGCTAGCCCATCCTCGTGTCTATACCCTAAAAGAAAACATCGAACTTGCAGCCCTGTTTCTGCCTCGTTTCGTTTGCCTCGCGTAGCGCCGCCGTCGCCAGGAACAAAGCTCCCTTCCCCTCCCCGTGCTCGCGTACCTCCGGCACTAGGAGCCGCGAGGCCCCCTACACATCGCGCGTGCCCCCTCTGCGTGCTTTCCCTGCGTGCTGCCATCGCTCAGAAGCAAGCCATCGCCGACCACCGCTGCAGCAGTTCGCCGGAGCATGCACCACTGCCAGCTGTCGGTTGCCTGGCCGATTCACCACGAACGTCGGACGATTCGCGAATACGAGGCCACCACAACGTTCACAGCGCCAAACTTAACACGTTCCATCTCTCCTCGTCATCTCCCTGCCGCTGGAGCACCGCCGACGCATGCAGCCCCTGGAGCTGCCCGCTGTTGTTCAAGATCCGCTCGACCCCAAGCCCCTCTGCCGCCGGTGAGTGGCTCTGTGCCTCTGTGAGTTCCCCTCCTCCTCTCTCTTTTCCCCATCTCTCCATGACCTCTCGTGCACCTGAAAGCTTGCCAGAAAAACCCCAGGATCCATGTCCGCCATGGACAGAAGCACCTTGAGCTTTTGCAATACGCCCCCAAGGAACCTTGTAATTGTTATTGCTGTTTTCTTGTGTCTTGCTGTTTTTCTCCAATAACCTGCTTAGACTTTTAGAGATCTGCACTTAAGGCCCAGTTGAACCCTTTCACAGATATGGCCGTGACCCTGAGCTTTGTCCTTTTTGTGAGCACTATTTATAGTGTCTTTCAATTTTTCCCTACTAGCCCTTCTCGGTTATGTTTTACTTGCAGCACCGGTTAATCCATAGATTGACCGTTTTAACTCCGTTTTCAGCATTTCTTGTGCCAACGATCCTAGCTTCGAGCCTTGCCCTTTAGTGTGCTCTTTGATGCTTTTTGTTTTGTTTTGTGCTCTTTTTTTAGTTGTGCTTGTTTTGCTTGTTACTTGTATGTTTGTTCCGATGCTTGTCGCGAGTAGAAAGGAGTGCAGTTTGAGAGCTGTAAAGATGAAGAGATGCAAGAACAAGAGTTGAAGATTTTGAGCAGTTATTATCTGGATTTAAGGCAAGTATATTCCTTGATCATGCTTTGTCCTATTAACATTTATTTTAAGCTTGCATGCATTAATTTTGATGGGTACCTATTATCCTTATTGATTATCCATGTCCTTGAATAGCCGGGTTTATTTTATTAAAGTCTTTTGGGTAGTTTGCTTAGTTGCTGAACAATAGTTATGGGTGGTTTATAATAATGATACTTGAGACATGATGCTCTACACTATACTCTTTTGGAACAATATGATGAATTTGTGAACTTGATTAAAATCAACCATGGAGAACCACCCGGGAGAACAGCGCAACCACAAGGACTATATGGCTCTGGTCTTGGCTGATTAATTAGATATCTCTAGCTTGTTAGTAGCTTACCGAAATGTGCATGAGGGGGGCCTAGGTTCAAGAGGGGTACTCGGCCTGCCAAAGGAGTTTGGTATGCCTATGGGGTACGCTCGCTTTGGGGGAGAGTGCACTCGCCTAGCTGCTGAAACCTTAGCGGGCTACTACTGGTTAGGGAGTCTTTGTAAAGGCCTCGTAGTGAATCCCTGCCACTCACCAAAGGAAGTGTTTAAGGGCCTTGCAAACCTGGGCACAAAGGGACACATGACTTGTGGTGAAAGTGTGCAACCTCTGCAGAGTTAAAACTAATATACCAGCCGTGCTCACGGACAAGAGCGGCTCGGATCCTCACACGTCTACTTAATTGAAATCTAAACTTTAATTGAGATGTTTAATATTCCAAGGTTGATTTATTACTCAATTATCAACTTCTTTTATAAATGTGGGTTTGGTTCATACATTCTTAGTAATTAGTTGCTAATGATTTAATTAAAATGCTTACCGCTTGATTCAGCCAGTCATTTATCCTTGTTTAAGCCTTGCATGTCATTTATATCCAATATATTTGCTGAGTACGACATGTGCTCACTCTTGCTATAACCACACTGCTCAGAGAAGAAAGTTACAATGAAGCTGAAGATGCTGCTGAATTCTAGGCGTACGCAACCCCTGGTCGATTGCCTGTGAAGTGTGGAGCCTTCATTATACATCTCTGATAGTCGTTTAGTCGTTGTAAGTCTCTTTTACGTGACATTGTTGCTCATTATTCCATTATGACGTCACTATATGTATGGAACTTGATCCTGGCATATAATTATGCATTCGGTTTTGTTTTAAAAACCGGGTGTGACAGAGTGGTATCAGAGCCATGTTGACCGTAGGACGCGCACCTAGATATCAATGGCCGTTTTCTATAGTTTCTTCTGAGTTAAATTCTATTTCTACCTTATCAGTAACCTTTGTTATGAATATTCTCACTCCTTTATCATTTTTCCCTTCTCTTTGATAACTCACCTTTCCCATTTGACCTTTATTTAATTTTATTTTACTTAAATCTTTCTTGTTTTGCAAATGTGTTGGGTATTTTAGCGTCACGAATAAATCCGCAAGTGCACGGATATCGTTGTAGCTTTCACCTTAGATTATTCCAAGGGTTATCGAATCCATAGGGAATGTGTGTGCACTCTCCTCCATTCTAATCGGTCCAAGGACACACCAAGATAGGTTGAAGGGTAGAGAGGATTCCTAAGATAGTGCTACTGCTGAGTTAAAGGTCGATCTCTCGGGCACAATACTCGCTTCGGGCACCGGCTTACAACTGGTCTGCCAGTCGACTCCGGCCAACAGCTCTACGCTATATCCGAACGTGGAGGATTACGAAGGACCAATAGGACTGTCACCACCTACGGCCTACCTCTAACAAACCGTGGGATATAAGGCAAATGAACACGCCAACGCTACTGATTACTACTGTAGTCTAACTACGTATGACGTCCCGTAGCAAACTACAGCACTCTGTATGAATACAGAGAGGCGAACCTGCGAGTAAGAGAACTGATTTCACTCAACTACAAGAACTACTAGCATCTACTATACCAAGTAAATATTAGAGATAGGAATCACGAATACTTACTAAATACCGAAGAATGTAGCAGCATCTATAGAGGTACAAGCTGGGAGCAGAATGCCGACACCCCGGCACTTCTCCCGAACTACTCCCTCACTCTCATAGAGGTACAAAATGGAGAAGAGCGCCGAAGACCAGTGCCCCTCCTGAGTACCTCTACCCTCTCCCTACTCTAAGACAACTCTAAACCAAGAGAAGGCTTGAGAGAGCACTTGGATGGATGTGAACTCCAACTTGGTGGTGTGTCCTCATTTGGAACCCCTCCCCTCATATATATAGGAGGGAGCCACGCGCAGCACGGCATCCTTCTGCAGCTAATCCTCCAAGAACCGACCTAGGGGACCTATGAGGAGGCGACACATGGTTTGGATGAGGCGGCGGGGCCCACGGGCCAGGCGGCCGACCTGTAGGTCGGTCGTCCTGCCCAAGGCTCCAACCGCCCCCAGCTTCGTCCAGCAGGCTGTCCTGGGCCTCCTTGTCCTAACCCCATGGGTCTTGGCCTGTCTTAAGCTGGTTTGCTTGGGTGCATGGGCTTATTTTGATCCAATTGAGCCTGACTCATGTTCTCTGATTGGTTGCGCATTTTGCCTTGATCTTTGGAGTGTGTTTCCCTGCTCACGAAGTGTGTTTTCACTCTTATTTCACCTGCATACAAATAATTACCAACACTCATGGAAATGGTCAGTAATAAACCCCTACCACTATGTTAATGTTTATATTTTATGTATTTATGCAGGAGTTGACGGCCTAGATTTGGTACTTAAGAGCCGTCAACAACTCCCCCACACTTAGCATTTGCTCATCCTCGAGTAAAGCAGAATGGACTAAGGTGGAACATGACTTCCAAAGGTATGAAGCGAGCATAAGCGATATTCCAAACCATACCTTGCACTTGTGAACTTTGAAGTGTCTATCATGCCATCGTGGGTAGTTGAGGAATGGAATGGTCGCGAATCAAATCACTTCTACTCCACATGTCAAGTAGCTTGGGGTTTTTTCAATAAGTTTTCAAAACAAACCTTGCTTAGCTCCTCATTTGATTCTCTCATATCGCTCAATGTGTATATGTCCTTACCAAGGCATTTGACTTGCCTTTTCTTCATCCTACTTCTAGTGATGGCTATGTGTGGAGCTCAAGGTAGGGCATGAAGGATTAGGCATACTTGTATTACATATATTGCAAAGTCAAAGACCGGATCCAAAGAGAAAAAAAGTCATACAATCAGATTAAGATGTGCACATGCATGGATTGTGATGGATGGAATGGAAACTCCTTTTGTATGATCTCTCTCCCTATATAAATTCTTTTGAGAGCATGGCTATCTTTTTTTTCTTTTTTTCTTTTTCATGGACCTTCATGTGCCCACAGTTTTTTCTTTCTCTTTCATGGACCTTCATGTGCCCACAGTTTTTTCTTTCTTTTTTTTCAATACTTGGACCTTCATGTGTCCATATATTTTTTTCTCGATAGCCCATGCCTCTCTTCTTTTTTTTAACAAAGACTAGAGAGAGAGACCAACACATATAGTGGAGCATTTATTTTGTGGAATGAGTGGATGGTACAATACTAACTTCTCAATGAAGCATAGCAAGGGGGTATATGGTGTGCACGTGAATCTTGATCATTGTTGACGGTGCTTAAGTGCCATTTTCACCCGTAAACTATACTCAATAATAAAGGAAAACTACATGCCTTACTCACATATTTGTATCACTAACCTCGCTCCACAGTTGTTTTTGAGTTTTGTACATTTTAGATGAGCAGGAGCGGAATAAGACGAAAACACACAGCAGACGCCATACAACTACGCAAAATATCGCATCCGGCGTCACACCCTTACAAAGAGGGCCCACATGTCAGAGGAAACGGGGCCTCCATGCAAGATGCACCAAAGGATAAGGATAAGGATCAAAGAATATACCATCCAGTAGAAGATCAGGCCGAGAGGCTGCCAGGTGGGGTCGGCTGACCCCTTGGGTCGGCCGAACCTGGCTTGGTTCCCGTCCAGGTGCACTTTGAGGAGGAGTGGCTGCCAAGGCACCTGATCACCTTCCATATGTGCGTTGGCGGGAAACCGACCTCTAGAGCTATAAATAGGCCTCTCCTCCACCCCCCCTCAACACACACACACACATACACACACACACACACACACACTTCATTCCATTCTCTCCAAGAAGGCTCTCCTCTCTCTTGCTCTCTTAGCTAGGTAGTGGAGCTAGGCTAGTTCTCTTTAGCGAGCAAGTCGTCCTCGGGGTCGTTGAGCAATCCTCGGCTCCTGGTTAGGCTTTGTATCCGACTTGTCAGACTTCTATTCATAATATAGAGTTTTGCCATGGTTGCTTTACTATCTTGATAGTTTATCAATCCATGCTTAGTTCGTTCATAAGTTATGCTACGGTCTTGGTTAGGCCAGATGATCCGGGTACGGATAGAGGTTCGTTGTGCTTTCGGGCTTGCTCTAGTGTTTTACTCGTCCATTCGAAGGGTGGGAGACTTGGGGGCACTAGAGTAGTGACTTCATACACCAGCGTGGTGCTCGGGTATGCGGGATCCTTCGGATATGACCTTGCTCCACGGTGTGACTGGGGTAGACGGCAGGTGGTGACAGCCCTATCCGTTCGGCGTAACAGCGGTGTTGCGTTTAGCGTACTACCCGATGTTCGGGTTCGGTGTAGGAGTTCATGCAAAGAGGTAACGGGACTGGATGTACTCCGGTGCGGGACCTTCTCCCCGCTATCCCATTTTCCTGGCACCTGCAGTCCTAACCATGATCTAACATGACCCTAGCTTTGGATAGTAGCACTCGGACACCTAACCTAGCCTAAGCTCCAGCTGACTTGACGTAGGATAGAGTAGTTCTTTGTTTTATAGTTTCTCTCCTTTATTCCTTCCTCTTGGAGTGTGGATGTGTGCCATGTCACATTACCCTTGCTTCTTCTTTATCTGTACTTACCCCTGTTAGAGTATTGCCTATTGCTTGAGGCACAATGTCATGGTCAATGTTGAGTACAATACCTTTGCCGCTGCCGTCCTTTGGGACACAAATAAATAACGATACCCTTACTCTCCGGGTGAAATGCTACAACAATATATCTATGCGCTTGCGGATCCATTTGTAATCGTATTGATTATACCACGAGAGTGGCACCCCTTGGGTGCAGTTGCTAGGATGGGTTCGGCGCCCTCATTTCTAGTAATTGCACTAAGGACTGCCAACAGGCAATTCTGATGCTGTTGCTAAGGATTAACCATTCCTAGTGATTGCGCTAAGAAATGTCAACAATCATGAAAGCATGAAAAGAATTCTCTCAATGATCACAACAATTTGACAAAGCTCAATGCAAAAACAAGCAGCATATGTGTATATGGTTTTCAAGAAGTATCATCATATGGCTTTGGTAGGACTTTGGCATATCAAAGAGGAGTTGTGCAAAGGTTTCACAAATTTTCAAATAAATTTCCCAAGCACTTAAACAATAAAGAGCGAAGATCATATCATTCAAACCATATCTCAAACGTCAACTACTTAGATAAGCATGCTTTCCTAAGGATTTTTGTTCACAAGCATCAAGGTGATAGGCATGGAATAAAACATATGCAAGCCAACCATAGGAAACATGTAGAGCAGGCGGATACACTAATTCATTTTGAGTTTGATTTTAGTGAGTAAGATTTGAAAACCATTCAAACTCATGAATCAAAGAGAGTTGAGAAGTAGAGGATGCACATACAATTGTTTGTTGAAGAAGATGGGGATCAAGGCAATGGTGATCCAGCCAAACCACCGGGTGTCCGGCTGACTCTAGTGTCATTGCCTTATCCCTTGTTATGTTGGCGCAGTCGATGTTGTGCGATACCTTTGTGGGAGATCTCGAATGTGTAGGGAATTGATGAACTTGCGAGATCTCCCCCACACTTGTGCTTGTACCTGATGCTGTATTCAGCGAGATGGTGGATACAAAATAATGGCTCTGCCGGTTTTAAGAACTAGGGAGCCCTACAATTTATTGAAACTAAACTTTACTCTCACCATGAGACTTACTCTGGCGATCCTCGGGTGACCTCCCGGTAGGGCTTTGTTTAATGTCAAAAGCAGGACATTAAGAGCACCTTCCATGGTGTCTTGTTGATGAAGACTCAATGTTGTCACCATGGCAATTCCTCTCATTTTTTCTTTTTTTTATAAAAAAAGATGCGAGGACTAGCACCAATTCAAAGACAAGATATGGATTGAGAAAGAACTTACTTCGGGGTACTCACATACCTCCCCCACACTTGGAGTTTGCAAAACTTCAAGTGTATGGAGTTCAAGTTTCCTTCTGTAGTGATTCCTTCGACAAGGCATATCGAGGGGTTGTAGTTGGTGTAGCCAACATGTTCGTAGGTGTTGCTTGTCCGTGATTCTTCTTGATCTTCCCCTGGAAAGGTTAGCGACAAAAAATACCCGAAGGAAAAATACATCCTAGAACATGCTCTTACTTTTATTGAAGGGAAATAAATAAGTAAATAAATAAATGATAATCCGGGCTATCTCCCGGCAGTGCTTTGTTTTTGGTCATAAGCTCGACCATGGGAACATCCTCTTGCAGCTATTGTTGATGATGTGTTCCCCTTTTCATCACCAATTGTTGATGTGTCACGCAGTTTTTGCTGCAAGGTTAGCACCACAGAGCATCCACAAAATTTGCAATGTTTATGGTAAACATATGCATTTACAACTAGCCTTCTAAAGGTTTTGCAAGAGAGGACCTTAAGGCAGTTATGGTCCTCATGTGTGCTCTAGGCACAATGCACGCCTGACTCTGGAGAGATATTGAAAGAGCATGGTTTTTGAGGTATCACTAGGATGAAGCTCCCATGCTCATATATGGAATCCTTTTCTATGGACTCCAGAGTCGGCGCCTCATAACATTCTGTGGCCCGTTGGTTCTTCATATCAAGAGATTCATCTTGGGAAATCATAGTTGAATCTCGATCGTGGTCGAGAACAACATCCTTGGGGCCAGAGGAAAGAGGCTCAAACTCGCTCAAGGGGGATGATGATCGTTCATCTTCACAAAAGCGAAGGATTTCTTCCGAGTTGATCTCTTTGGAAGTGGCAGATTTTGCAACCTCAGAGAGAATGGACTTGGATGGTATGAATGGAGATTCATGCATCATTTCTTTGAGCAGGTTTGGCTCGAGGAAATGCTTTGCCATAGAATTTTCTAAGCAAGAGGTAGCAGTGGCAGAAGTGGTTTTCCTAAGCGTTACATCTAGGCTTCCTTGAGATGCGAGAAGTTTTTCAAGCGGGAAGCCTAGGAGAAGATCAAAACCGAGGATATCGAAGATATAAAAATCTAAGTTGATCTTGATCTTGTCTATTATAAACGGCACGACACTTGCGACCCCCGACATTTAAGGATATGTCCCGAGGGACAGCTCTTTAAGAGCGTGTCGGATGGTCTTAGCGTAACATTACCCAGAAGAGTGTACGCTAAGTGCCATGGCAAAACATTAACCTCCATGATGGGGTTAATGTGGGCTTCTACGGTAGTTTCCCTTATTGAGCAAGGAGTTATTGTGGAGGGTGAGCTAATCCAAATTGCTTCAGAAAAGCATTTCTCTCCATCTGACCAATCCTCCTTCATGGCTTCCTCGAGTGGTGCTTCATTAAGGGGATCAGGAGGAGAAGGAGGTACCGTAGGCCTAAGGGAAGGTTGTATCAAGAGATTTTTAGATTGATCAGTGTGGACAGAGGAAGGTTCCTTCCCTGAATGGGCATCTATGAGATTCGAGGTGTTCCTATGGTTTCCCATTGATTCATCATCGAATCTAGAAGAGAACTTCGGGGGGGGGGGGGGGAGGGGTGAATCTCTTCTCCCTCTGATGTTCCTGGTTCGTGCGAGGTTTCTAGAGCTGAATCTAAGGATGTGGAAGATGAAAGATTGGGTTCAGCCGCTAGAAGATCCTCATGGGTCAACTCACACTCCTCTTGGAGAGGATCAGACTCGGCTGACAAGGAGGTATACTCGGCAATATAATCTAGGATTTTATTAGCCTCAGTCGGAAACATATGGAGGGGTACTCCTCCGTTGATTGAGTTGAGATGATCGGCGGATTCCTTATCGAGACTCCTCTTAAATTTCCAAAGGACTAAAGGATTGAGTGTCGACATGGTAGGGTCAGATTTCACTAGGAGCGAAAATCTGGTCCAGGTTGCTCCTAAAGTTCCCTTCTCATTCTGCTGGAAGAACATGATAGAGAATGTCTTCTTCAAGGAGTCCTAGCTGCCCTTTCCGGTATATGTATAGGACTTGTACCATTGCTTTGCCCTCCCTTTAAGAGAGAAGGGAAACAACATCCACCGGAGGACATCTTGTTTCATGCTTGTAGAGGCAAAGCGTGAACAAAGCTACTCGAACTCCTGCATATGGTAGTCTGGGTTCTCGCTACTTAACCCAGAGAAGGAAAGCTCCCGAACCATAGCGATAAATTCGAGACAAGGTTCATAGCCGGATGTGGAAGAGGATAGTGGCTCATTGAACTCGCCCCTTGAGGCAGAGAGGCTGTGAAAGGATGGCTTCTCCATGGGTAGTGGGGGTAAAGATAGCAGGAAGAAAACTAAAGATGATATGGGATAAATCCCGTGAGGTAGAGAAGCTTTTAAAGGATAGCTCCTCTATGGGTAGCAGGGGTCAAGGTAGAAGAAAAGAAAAGCAAAGGATACGAGGATGACTAGGTTTGAAGAAAGATACAGTAACTGTTCCCCGGCAACGGCACCAGAAAGCTTGTTGGGTATTTTAGCGTCACGAATAAATCCGCAAGCGCATGGATGCCATTGTAGCTTTCACCTCAGAGTATTCCAAGGGTTATCGAATCCACAGGGAACGTGTGTGCACTCTCCTCCATTCTAATCGGTCCAAGGACACACCAAGATAGGTTGAAGGGTAAAGAGGATTCCTAAGATAGTGCTACTGCTGAGTTAAAGGTCAATCTCTCGGGCACAATATTCGCTCCGGGCACCGGCTTACAACAGGTCTACCAGTTGACTCCGGCCAACAGCACTACGCTATATCCGAACGTGGAGGATTACGAAGGACCAATAGGACTGTCACCACCTACGGCCTACCTCTAACAAATCATGGGATATAAGGCAAACGAAGGATAACCCTTAGCCTAGACACCACGCCTACGCTACTGATTACTACTATAGTCTAACTACGTATGATGTCCCGTAGCAAACTACAGCACTCTGTATGAATACAGAGCGACGAACCCGCGAATAAGAGAACTGATCTCACTCAACTACAAGCACTACTAGCATCTACTATACCAAGTAAATACTAGAGATAGGAACCACGAATACTTACTAAATACCGAAGAATGTAGCAGCATCCGTAGAGGTACAAGCTGGGAGCAGAATGCCGACACCCCGGCACTTCTCCCGAACTACTCCCTCACTCTTGTAGAGGTACAAAATAGAGAAGAGCGCCGAAGACCGGTGCCCCTCCTGAGTACCTCTACCCTCTCCCTACTCTAAGACAACTCTAAACCAAGAGAAGGCTTGAGAGAGCACTTGGATGGATGTGAACACCAACTTGGTGGTGTGTCCTCATTTGGAACCCCTCCTGTTATATATAGGAGGGAGCCACGGGCAGCACGGCGTCCTTCTGCAGCTAATCCTCCAAGAACCGACCTAGGGGACCTATGAGGAGGCGACACATGGCTTGGATGAGGTGGTGGGGCCCACAGGCTAGGTTAGCCGACCTGTAGGTCGGTCGGCCTGCCCAAGGCTCCAACCGCCCCCAGCTTCGTCCAGCAGGCTATCCTGGGCCTCCTTGTCCTATCCCCTTGGGTCTTGGCCTGTCTTAAACTGGTTTGCTTAGGTGCATAGGCTTATTTTGATCCAATTGAGCCTGACTCATGTTCTCTGATTGGTTGCACATTTTGCCTTGATCTGTGGAGTGTGTTTCCCTGCTCATGAAGTGTGTTTTCACCCTTATTTCACCTGCATACAAATAATTACCAACACACGTGGAAATGGTCAGTAATAAACCCCTACCACTATGTTAATGTTTACATTGTATGTATTTATATAGGAGTTGACGGCCTAGATTTGCTACTTAAGAGCCGTCAACAAAATGTTAGACCCTTAATCCTTGTCTATCTATCTTCCCTCTCCTTGCCTTCTTGATATCGATCATGCATCTTCTTCGTTAAATGATTCTCTTTTTTGTTTCCTCCTATCTCGATTTCATCTCCCCTCCTTTTGATTTTTTGGTGATATTTCTTATCCTTACTCCTTGATATATTTATTTCCAACTTATCCTTGCAAATCTTTCTCCAGTGATATTTGAACCAAATAATTTTCATTCTCCTTGTCTTTGCTATTGCTTAGCGCTCAAACCTTATCTATCTATTTATATCTCCTTGATAACTGCTTGCCCTTGACTATACATCTACTCGTTGATGATTCCTTGACCTCTACTTATTTTAATATTATTGATCCCTAGTCCCTTAATTATTTTCTTTAAGATTTCTCATTTACTACCTACTTGTCCTTGTCAAGGTAGCACCTCCATAACGCTACTTTTATCTCCTACTTGATATTTTTTTAAGTTTATCTAATTGACTGAACTCACCCCCTTGCTATTTCTCAATATTATCACATTGGATTCTTTCCCTTGATTTATAGACTCCAAAGTACCTTCTCTACTCTTTTCTACTCGTTCAAAATAACTAGATGGTCCATACCGTACCACCTAACCTATGGACTCCCCAAAGTCAATTAGAGAATGAAGCTACGTGTTCATTGACAAGATTAACCTTGAGGAATTGAAAAGGTACTGGACATCACTATGTTCGAGAAGGCTAGATCGAAGATGCACGTGTCAAGAATGTCAAAGCTTGAAGAGATAGCCCATGCTTAGGAGGATCTCTATAGCCCTAATAACAACGTTGTTGACACTCGCTAACAACTCATTTCTAGAGTCACCTAGGGCCTGAAATCATGAGAATAATGTCTCATACCTGCCTATGTTATCCAGAAAGAGTCAATTCCACGTTTCCTCTTAGAAATATTGCTACATTGGAATTTGGCCAGAAATGCAGGTAAAACAGGCTTCAAGCGTCAAGATACAAACCCGACCATTAGAATAGGCTATCAGCTCCTGCATGAGCATATAAAGGACGAGCGTCAACACTAGTGGTAGGAGTTATTACGAACAAATTCAACAGAGTGTTTGTGTATATTTATGTGCAGGTTGCTTATGCTTGGAAATGAGAAGAGAATGCGGCCCATGATCAAGGTGACACGTCATGGATCTGAGGCAACAACTTCTCGACGAATCAGAAGCGTTCACGAGGATCTACAAGCCCACCAGAGCACCAAAACCAACTCAAGACAGGCCCTTACCCATATAAATGACATGGGGGCCCACCTAACAGTCTTCTGACCAAAGACCGGGGCAAACGGAGCCAGCCCACGGTCGGCCGACCAGCTAGGTCGGCCGGCCCAGTGGTGACGGCCAACGGGCCCCACCGCCTCTCAGATGACATGTGGTGAGGTGTGGTTGGTCCCCAATGGCAGTTTGGCTCATTTCTCGGGCAAGAGGCTGGTGGCGCCCTCCTATAAATACAAGGAGAGGGGGTGAGAATAGGAACACACAACACACACCACACACCACACCATCTCTTCTCTTGAGTTCTCACTTGTGTGGGAGTAGTCTTATGGAGTTTAGGAGTAGAGGTACTCAGGAGGGGCGACGGCACTCTTCTCCAAATTGTACCTCTACGAGAGTGAGGGAGATAGTCAGGGGATTTGACGGGCTTGTCGGTGCTCTTCTCTGCTTGTACCTCGACGGATGCTTATTCGGTTGTAAGTGTTCGAGACTTTCTTTGCTTATTTAGAATTAGAGTTTAGATCACAAGTTATCATCTTTGCCTTATATTAGTTGATGTGTATGCTAGCGAGTAGCATTTGACTCTAGAGTTGGGCTCCGGAAAGAAAAGGATAACCCTGTACGCCTCTAGAGTTAGTAGGGAAAGGCATAGACGTGGTGTCTAGGCTGGACTATACCACTCAGTTGTCTGATAGTCCCACGGTTTGTAGAGGTAGCCGGCAGGTGGTGACAGCCTTGTTTGAGCCTTTTAGTAATCCTCCATGTTCGGATATTGGATAGAGCACATATTGGAACTATCGGCTTGCATAAGCCGGTCGATACCTTTAGCTCGAAGTATAACAGCGACATGATCTCTTCTTCTAAACATATATTCTAGATCTTAGAAAGTCCTCTCTTTCCTATCCTCCTACACCAGTGTGTGTCCTTGGACAGCCTGAACCTGTAGGTAGTGTACTCACGTTCCCTAGTGGAGACGATACCCTGGAATACTCTTGGGTGAAAGCTACAGCAGTATCCGTGCGCTTTGCGGATTTTATTCGTGACGTTACAAAATACCAACAAGCTTTCTAGCGCCATTGTCGGGGAACGGCAGCTGCATTATCTTCGGACTTAGTCGTCCTCATATCTTTTTCCTTTTCTTTCCTTCTACCTTTACCCCCACTACCCTTGGAGCAGCTATCCTTTCCACAGCTCTCTACCCCAATGGGCGAGTTCTCTGAGCCATCACCATCTTTCTCATCTAACCATGAACTCGACCCTGGCTTTAAAGCCTTGGTTCGGAAGCGACCCTTCTCGGGAGAAATTCATGAAGATCCCTATAAGCATTTGCAAGAATTCGAGGAACTGTGTTCGGGTCTAGTAGTTCTAGGCATGACACAGGAAGCCTTGCGGTGGAAATTGTTTCCTTTCTCTCTTATAGAGAGGGCGGAGCAATGGTACACCCGCACGATAGGAAATATGAGCGGTGATTGGGAGGAGCTTCAAGATGACTTTTGTTACTCGTTTTCGTTCACCGAACGCGTAGACTCCCTACCGACCGACATCCTCGATTTTGAGCAATTAGAGAAGGAGTCCATAGGTGCAGCATGGGCTGGATTCTCACGCCTTTTGGCATCTATCCCAGACATGTCTATACCCGATGAAGTATCATTGGAAGTTTTCTACTCGGGTTTAGACATGGAAACTGCCCTAGAGCTTGACGACGCCAGCGGAGGATGGTTCATGCACACAACTCTGGAAGAAGGAAGAGACATCCTAGATAGTTTCTTAGAAGACTCTTTCTTTTCTACCGACCATAGTGAACCCTCCGGGAGGAATCCGCGTCGAGCCATGAGAGTCTCTCACCACCCGAATCTGAGCCTTCATCTTCCACATCCCAATATTCGTTTGTTGAGCCCTCTCCCGAACCACGAACACCGCTGGAAGAAGAAATTCAACCTTCGGAGTTCTCTTCCCGATTCGAGGATGATTCTTCGGAAAACATCTAAAATACCTCGAATAATTTTAGGCACGAGGAGCCTATGAAATCGATGTGTCTTTATAAGATCATCAATAAAAATTTTTCGTCATACACCTGCAATGGATTGGTCAAAGGAGGCAAAGCGTGCTTCCGAAGCAATTCGGATTAGCCCAACCTCTGCAACCATCCCTTGTTCTATGAAAGGAAATACCATAGAAGCTCTTCATGACCCAGCTGCTGAGGTTTGCATCTTACCCGAGTACCTTTTTGATACTCTTGTGAGTAACAAGCCTTTAACCCCAACCGACAAATACTTTAAAAGTCCATACGGACTGTTCTTTGAATGTCGGGGGATTGCAAGGGACGTGCCTATCACAGTAGACAAAATCGAGGCGCACTTGGATTTCTACATCTACGATATCTTCGATTTTGATCTTCTCCTAGGCTAGCCCCTAGAAAAACTTTTAGCATCTCATGGGAGCCTAGATGAAATGCTAAGGGAAAATGCTTCTGCCACTGCTGCCCCTTGTTTAGAAAATCCCATGGCGAAGCATTTCCCTGAGCAGAACTTGCTCGAGGAGATGGTGCATACATCTCCGTTCATATCATTCGAGCCCGTTCTCTTGGGAGTTCTAGAATCCTCTGAAGAATACGACTCGGAACATAGCCTTCACTTTTGTGAAGAAGAACGTTCATCCTCACCCTTGATCGAGTTTGAGCCTCTTCCCGATGGCCTAGAATCTGATGTTCTCGACCTTGATCGAGCTACAACTATGATCTTTCACGATGAACCTCTTGAGATGGAGAATCAATGGGCCATGGAATTTTGTGAGGCACAGACTCTGGAGTCCGAAGAAAAGGATTCCTCAAATGAGCATGGGAATTTTACTTTTGGCATACCACGTAAACTATGCTCATTCAATGCAACTCCAGAGTCAGGCATGCTTAGTGCACCGTGCACACACGAGGACTAAAACCAACTCAAGGTCCTCTTTTGTAAAATTTTCAGAAGGTTGGTTGTAGATGTATATGTTTATCGTAAACATTGCAGATTTTGTGCGTGCACCATGGCACTAACCTTGTAGGTAGTTTCAACAATTGGTGATGAAACAATGACCCATCACCAATGATGGCTATAAGAGTTATCATGGTCGAGCCTATGACCAGAAACAAAGCACTGCCGGGAGATAGCTCGGACTACTATCTTTTATTTACTTCTTTATTTCCCTTTCAATAAAAGCATGAGCAAGTTCTAGAATATTGTTTTCCTTCGGGTATTTTTGGTCGCTAACCATTCCAGGGGATGATCAAAGAGAATGATGGATAGACAACACCTACGAACATGTGAGCTACACCGACTACAACACCTCGATGTGCCTTAATGAAGGAACAACTACAGAAGGAGACTCGAACTCCATACACTTGAAGTTTTGCAAACTCCAAGTGTGGGGGAGGTATGTGAGTACCCCAAAGTAAGCTCTTTTCTCAATTCATATCTTGTTTTGGAATTGGTGTACGTCCTCGCTCCTTGCTCCATAAAAGAAAAAAATGAAAAAAATGAGAGGAGTTGCCATGGTGACAACATTATCTCCATCAACAAGATGTCATGGTAAGTACTCTCAATGTCCTGCTTTTGACATTAAACAAAGCCCTCTTGGGAGGTCGCCCGAGGATCACCAGGTACAAACTCATGCCTATCTCTCTTCGAATAATGCTCAATCATGCTTCGTGCTCCCTTTATCTGTTCTCGTATACTCTAGTTTGAATGTATGATTGCAACATACATTCATAGGCTTTTTAAATCAATCATGGTGTTTGGGTTAAAATGTCCTCTTCAGTCAACTAGACCTCGTGTCTAGATTGATTGACGTTCTTGGAGTTAATACTTGTATAGATATTGGTTGCATGTGCGGACTAACCCCTGCAAGAATCTTCAAATCCAATTGGGTGAGTCATTGAGCTGAATTTGAATGGAAAGGTAAGCAAATGTTTTGGATTAATGCTGCCCAACATACTCATGTTGATGCAACCTTAATTCAGCATTTCTTGAGTAAGTATCTTGGTGAGATTAAATTTTAGTTTCAATAAAAATTCGGAGCTCCCTAGTTTTTAAAACCGGTAGAGCCATTAGTTTGTTTTCACATTTTTGCTTCCAAATAGGCACCAGGTACAAGACATTCAAGGCATATACACTCGAGATCTCCCACAACACGTGCACAACACCGAACGAACCAGCACGCAAAAGGCCAAGATGATCTGGTGCTAGCAAGGTTTGGCCAACCGATACTACTACCATTCATTCTTCATCGCAACGGTTTGCACACTATAACCCTCACTCTCCCCAACCTATGAGTTTAAATGAAAAACATTTGATTAATCATTAAAAATTAAACTCAAGGATATCCTCTGGTTCTATGCTTCTCAATGATTGGCTTGCATACCTTTTATTCTTTGCTAAGCTTGAGCTTGTGAATCATATCCTAGGGAACCCATAATTGTTAAGTTGTTGACTAGTGAGATATGGTTTGATAGAAGAATTCTTGCTTCCTCTGCTTATATGTCTGGGAAATTTCTATCAAAAAGGAAATCTCCATAGCTTTACAACTCCACGTGTTTGTCCTACCAAAGCCATATGCTGACCTTCATGATACAAATCTTACACATATGTGCCTTGTTGTTGCATTGAGTTTTTTCAAACTTTGTGACCCTAGTGAGATGTCTTTCATACTTTCTTGATCAAGATCATGTGCACTCCACAAGCTAAACTTCTACACTGGAAGTTAGCTACCATATTCCATCCATCCACAAAATAAAACTCCATGTTTAATGATCTCTCTCTCGTATCCTTCAATTAAGGCATGGGCTATAGAAAAGAAAAGAGAGAAAAGATGGCATGCCCAAGAAGCATGACCCAAAAAAAATGGACACATCAATGTCCATGAAAAAAAAGAAAGAAAAAAAAATATATACATATATAGCCATGTCCTCATGTTATCCAAATAAAGGAGAAAGAGATTCATAAAAGGAGTATTGCATTCCATCATCCACCTTCCACATATGTGCACAATCTTGATCAGCTTGTGTGATTTGTCATCTCCATGGATCCATTGTTTGATTTTGCGATATATGTGACACAAGTGCATGCTTCCATTTCCCTACCATGAGCCCCACATAAGCCATCTTTAAAAGTAGGATGAAAACAAGCAATGCCTTGGTGAGGATATATATACAAAGTGAGCGACATGAGAGATCCTATGGAGAAGTAAAAGCTATGGTTGGTCTTTGCAAAAATATTTTCAAAACCCCAGACATATGGTAGGAAAGTGGAGGAGACTGAAGTCAATACCGTTTCGCTCCTCAACTTCCCAAGCAATTCATGATAGACACATCAAAATTCACAGGCAAAGGCAAGGCCTAGAATAATTTGTATGCAGGTGTCCTATCATATGAAGTCGGGTCCGCCTTAGTTCTTGCCTTTACTCGAGGACGAGCAAAGAACTAAGTGTGGGGGATCTTGTTGACGCTCGCTAACGACTCATTTCTAGTGTCACCTAGGGCCTGAAATCATGAGAATAATGTCTCATACCTGCCTATGTTATCCAGAAAGAGCCAATTCCACGTTTCCTCTTAGAAATATTGCTACATTGGAATTTGGACAAAAATGTAGGTAAAACAGGCTTCAAGCGTCAAGATACAAACCCGACCATCAGAGTAGGCTATCAGCTCCTACATGAGCGTAAAAGGACGAGCGTCAACACTAGTGGTAGGAGTAATTACTAACAAATTCCACATAGTGTTGGTGTATATTTATGTGCAGGTTGCTTATGCTTGGAAATGAGAAGAGAATGCAGTCCATGAGCAAGGTGACACGTCATGGATCTGAGGCAACAACTTCTCGATGAATCAGACGCATTCACGAGGATCTACGGGCCCACCAGAGCACTAAAACTGACTCAAGATAGGCCCTTACCCATATACATGACATGGGGGCCCACCTAACAGTCTTCTGACCAAAGACCGGGGCAAACGGAGCCAGCCCACGGTCGGCCGACCAGCTAGGTCGGCCGGCCCAGTGTTGACAGCCCACGGGCCCTACCGCCTCTCAGATGACACGTGGCGAGGTGTGGTTGGTCCCCAATGGTGGTTTGGCTCATTTCTCGGGCAAGAGGCTGGTGGCTCCCTCCTATAAATACAAGGGGAGGGGTTGAGAATAGGAACACACAACACACACCACACACCACACACCACACCATCTCTTCTCTTGAGTTCTCACTTGTGTGAGAGTAGTCTGAGGGAGTTTAGGAGTAGAGGTACTCAGGAGGGGCGCCGGCAATGGCACTCTTCTCCAAATTGTACCTTTACGAGAGTGAGGGAGATAGTCGGGGGATGTGCCGGGCTTGTCGGCGCTCTTCTCCGCTTGTACCTCGACGGATGCTTATTCGGTTGTAAGTGTTTGAGACTTTCTTTGCTTATTTAGAATTAGAGTTTAGATCGCAAGTTATCATCTCTGCCTTATATTAGTTGATGTGTATGCTAGCGAGTAGCATTTGACTCTAGAGTTGGGCTCCGGATAGAAAAGGATAACTCTGTACGCCTCTAGAGTTAGTAGGGAAAGGCGTAGACGTGGTGTCTAGGCTGGACTGTACCACTCAGTTGTCTGATAGCCCATGGTTTGTAGAGGTAGCCGGCAGGTGGTGACAGCCCTGTTCGAGCCTTTTAGTAATCCTACACGTTCGGATATTGGATAGAGCACATATTGGAACTATCGGCTTGCATAAGCCGGTCGATACCTTTAGCTCGAAGTATAACGACGACATGATCTCTTCTTCTAAACATAGATTCTATATCTTAGAATGTCCTCTCTTTCCTATCCTCCTACACCAGTGTGTGTCCTTGGACAACCTGAACCCGTAGGTAGTGTACTCACGTTCCCTAGTGGATACGATACCCTAGAATACTCTTGGGTGAAAGCTACAGCGGTATCCGTGCGTTTGCGGATTTTATTCGTGACGTTACAAAATACCAACAAACGTTAGCTTCGTTTGGATGCTTGTATGACTAACTTTAGTTAAGTGTGCTTGTGATGCTTGTTAGTGTGTTTGTTTGAGCTAACTCCTTGTTTGATCGCTGGCGATGTCTTGCCGGACTTGTGCTTGCAATGACATCGTCCATCCCTCCTTTATTCCATCAACACCACCAAAATCTTTCTCTCTACCGCAGTCAGGTTTTCCTTCTTATTAGGATCTCTTTATCCTGATCTATTGGCTTACCCTTAGACTTTACGAATCTCGGGACGAGATTCTGTTTAAGGGGGTAGTTCTGTCACACCCCAAAATTTCAATTTTGGGTTGTGAATATCTTTTCCTATATAATTATCCATTTTCTAAATATTTGAGAATTTCCTAGATTTTTCTATTAATTATTCTCATTTTCTATAGAGCTAATTCCATTTAATAGAAAGCTCTAGAATCCTTTTCACGAGATTCAAGTAATTCATTTGGAGTCCCCGTGTCCCAAATCTACCTCCGAGACTTTTTTTTTCTCTCTCAAGAGTTATGGATGCTTGAGGTTAGACTTATCTGGTTTTTTATATTTTTTCTTTTTTTCTTTCATCTAAATATCCTTTCCCGATGGATAGAAATAATGACCCTACACTCCTTGATGGATCGACTTGGATCAGTTAACTCAGCTGGCCCATTTCTTTTCTTCCTTTGCTTGTGGGCCCCTTCATCCGTAACAAGCCGAGCATGAGTTCGCAGGGACAATGAAACCCATTTTATGCCTGCTCGTTGCCTCACCTCTCTCTGTATGCACGTGGATCCGAGGTCCAAGTCCACCCGGCCTCCTGTACCTCGCGCAAGAACCGACATCGCCATTTCCTTGACTTCACACCCCTGCCCTGCTTTCCCTCTCGCGCATGCCCCCTGCAGTGCCGCCGTCGCTTCGCAAAACCCCAGGCGTCCCCGCAGTTCCCTCCTACCCAACGCTAGTGCAGCACCCTGCGCCTGGAGCTGCACAGCTCCGAGCGCTGCGGCCACGCTTCGGCAAGCTGATGCGATCGCCCCGGTCGACACCAACAGAAGCTGACGCCACCATGAGGCATGAGCTTCCCTTGACCGAGGCGAACCTCTTTTGGCCTCTTCCGTCGGCCGTGAGGGACGACAGCGCCGGTCGCCGTGTGCCATCCGATCGTCGTGTTCCCGACGTCCAGGACGAGTTCGATCTCCGATGTCACCTCCACATCCACGGCACTTGCGTCACGCAAGTCCGGCCGTTCATGCCCCATCAAAAGTTTCAGCCCGCCGATCTTAGTATCTCCTATGTTCATGCTCTCGAACACCCAATCTTGCTGACTAGCTCGCTGAGTGCCTCTCTTCCTTTTCGTTGACCCAATTTCTTTGGCCACACCTGAACCTGTTTCGATCATCAACTGGCAACCGAACCTAACCCGGGTTCGGCTTCCTGGTCGTGCAAGATAAGGACTCGGCATCGCCACATGAGCCCTCGACGCGCACGTGTCGTCCCCTGGCAGGAACTCCACACCCCTTGTGGCTCACATCATCCTCGTCATGCACAGCCCGGTCGTGCTCTGCTTCTTCGCCACGCCTAACAGCAGCATGCACGACACCAAATCGTGAGCTCTTGCCCCTTATCTAAGCTGAACGGAAACAACTAGCTAGCTAGATATGCTAATAAACTATCCAGCCAACACGTACAAGGTTCATCCTTGATCAACTCTGCTGCCATCTGAGTCCAACCCAAGCTGAACTCTGCAGCCATGGGACCCAATACAAGCCGCAGCAGCCGTCCGAGTCCAACTCTGCGCCGCCAATGGGTCATCCTGGATCCAAGCGCCCTGGCCCGAGCGCGCGCCCCTGATAGCCTCGCCGTCGCAGTGCAACACCTGCCTCACGGACAGTCCGCACGGGACCGGCGGACAGTCCGCCAGGCAACGCCCAGATATTTATCTGGATGGTCGTGGGAACCACCTGTCATTCCTCTCTTCCTCCTCACTTCGTCCAGAGCCGAGCGGAGCTCGAGCGCTCACGCCGTCGTCGCCCCCTTCCGTCGATCTCCCTACTCCGGCCACCAAACCTCGATCCCTCGCGCGGGAAACTTCCTCGGCACCTTCTCCACCTTTCCCAACCCCTAGACCGGCTTCTTACGGCCGGAATCATCCCCCGCCCCCGCCGGTTGCCATTGGAGGTGCTTGAAGCTTTGCTCCACGTCGATCCGCTTCTCCGGTCATCCTCCGCTCGAACCGACCGCGGGAATGGATTCGTGGTGAGTCCCTTGTGCTTCCCGGTCTTTTTCCCCTTGCATAGTGTGTCGCCGGCGCCGGTGAACGGCCGCCGCCATCGCCACCGCACTTGCTGCCGCCTGCGGTGCGGGGCAAAAGTTATGTATCGCGGACGGTCCACCTGGGAGGTGCGGACAGTCCGCCGGTCAGATTAGGTTTTGTCCAGAGACGATGTTGTCTCTGGTGCTTTAGCAGAATTGACTGCGGACAGTCTGCAATAGGGGAGCGGACGGTCCGCCAAAGAAACTTGAAGTTTGTCCAGAGATGATGTCTCTGGTGGGGGTGCGCAGGATTGAACTGCGGACGGTCCCCAGTAGGATTTAGGATTTTGTCCAGAGATGTTGTCGTCTCTGGTGGGTTGGATACGTGAACTGCGGACGGTCCGCCAAGGGGGGCCGGACATTTCGTAGGTAGGATTAGAAATTTTTCCAGAGACGTTGTTGTCTCTGGTGGGCCGGTAGAATGGTACGGCGGACGGTCCGCCACTTGGACGCGGACAGTCCGCAGGGCGTTCCAGTTGAAGTAAGTTAGTTACATCATTGAGCTGCACTCATTTATTTCATATGCATATGTGTAGCATCCGAAGCTGAGGGCGCCGTATTTGAGGTGATTGCGGCACCGCAGGAGCAGCCGGCGCAAGCCCAGGAGGAGAGGTGTGAGCACCCGGCCCAAGGCCCGTCTGACCCCAGCTTTGTGCAGTAGGCCGAAGGCAAGCCCCGGTGTACATCCTGTTAATTTTAAATTATGACACCTATATATGTATTTATTACTTATGCATTACGTTTAGGAGTTGTTTGAAACCCTAGTTGCATGAACCCTAGGTGTCCTTGAGTTGCACTAGTATGTATAGGACGATAGAAATGCTATGCTAGATAGGGTTCGGTAGAAGTCGAGTAATTCTTGGTTACTCGCGAGATATAGGATAGCTTTATGTTTCCAGATATGAGTTACTAATTTATGGATGAAAGTCTTGAAATGAAAGAAATAATAGAATCTGAGACCGGGCGGAAGAGGTGTAGTTCCGCCTGTGTCGGTTAAGGACCGAGCCATTGTTGGCCCTGCTGATCATGTTTGAACTGTACTAACTGCATGCTGGGAGTAGGAGGTAGTCGAAACCGGTAAGCCGAGTACTACCTTGCTTCGGAAGTATAGAACTTCTACCCTCCCCTTAGGGCGAGTCGAGTGGCCGCGGAGAATTGGGATGCATGAGTTTACTTTTGGTGGTCTCTCGTAGGGCTCGGCTGACTATATGCAGGTGGGGCGGTTCTGTAGTTCGAGGCGGGGAGGGGAATAGTTGGCTCGTATAGTCCGACGGGGCAAATGCGTGCCGTGTTGGTTAGGTCCACCTTGCAAGGTTAAATCGAATCAATTTGCCGTCAGTCGCTCTCGGATATGAGCACCTTGGTCACTGCATCGCAGCGTAGTGTTGTGATGAAAAAAATGGTTATACCCATATTGATGAACATATGAAGGATTAATTATTGTTCCACTGTGTTTGCTCTAGATTTGGTTATGCAAATATTAGACTATGTAATTTATATAGAACTTGTGCTAAATTAAGGAAAGTGAGGAACTACTTTAGTCGCTGTTTTCTGCAAAATAACCACCAGCCAAAAGCCTTGCATATTTAGATATATGGGCTAAGTTATACCCACTGGTCGGGTAAGCCTTGCTGAGTATTAGTATACTCAGGGTTTGTTGCCACAATTGTTTCTGGACACACAGACGTAGACTTCTGTCCCTGCTGCGTCAAGCTCATCCGCCGGGATGCCGAGGGATGGGAGGTGGTGGAGCCAGACGTTTAGTTAGGGATCTCCCTAGGGCACACTTTTGGTAGTTGTAGGCCCCTTTCCTCTAGTTGAACCCGGATTTCAGTAATGCAAAGTTTGTAAATTATGTATTTATACAAACTGGGTTTGTAAAACTTAAGGTGAAGTCTTATGTATATTTGTTGTATTTTCAAATATGTGTCGTGCTTGTACCATCTGCGCCCACCTTCATGTGGGACTATCGGTGACGTTTCGATCGGGACGTGGGTTGAGAAAGGATCGCCAAATTAAGCCGTTAAGCTAATGAGCCCGATGTGTTCAAATGACGGCCATTACGCTTAATTAGAGTTTTAATTTGGCGGTTCCGTCACAGCTGGTATCAAAGCCGAAACGCACCGAGGGTGGTACGGGCATGACTAGTTTCAAAGTTTTTCAAAAGTATAAAAAATTTTATTAGAAAGAATGTAGGGCGAGCATGCATCTCATTTTATTGTGATTTTTAGATTTTTCCGTAAAAGTTTATGGGGGGGGGTGAGTTTAAGGTCTTAAGGACCTTTGTAGCTGACGTTCGGGTCGTAAGGTTTTATAGGCGCGGTGCGAAAAGGTTGTGCAAGCGTGTCGGTCGGACCGGAGAACACCTTCGGGCAGTTCCAAATGTGTTGCGCGGACAGTCCTGTTGAGACCAACGGACGGTCCGCCGGACATTAAGGAAAATTTCCCAGAAACGTTTGAAACTGAGTTGGGTTGACATTATGTACATCAGACGGTCCGCAGAATCTCAGTGGACGGTCCGGTTAGCCGGATTTTTGGCAAAGTGGACGGTCCGCCCATGTACTACGGACGGTCCGCCATACCATTTTCGGCTGGACCAGGGCAAATCGGCCAGACCGACTGGTTGCGCCAATCGATCGCCTGGCCCCGCCTGCAAGCATCATTCAGAATTGTTTTGAAGCTCTACATTCTGCATTGTGCCATGAATCGAAAGGATTAGTTACTATCGGTTTTGTTTTAATTTATCTGAATGATGGAACTAACCTAGTCATGGTCGAATGCAGAATGGGAGAACCACCGAACCCTCCTGAGTTGGCCCAGGCCATTGTGGCCATGCTCACCCGGCGCGACGAGCAGACCGCATTCCTCCGTGAGCTCGTGCAGCAGGGCAGAGCGCCGCGGCCTGAGCCTCACCACCAGCCACCTGTTCCTGGATACCATGAGTTCCTGGGGACTCAGCCGCCGCTGTTTCACAAGGCCGATGAGCCGTTAGAGGCCGACAGCTGGCTTAAGACCATAGAGTCCAAGTTCACGCTGTATCCCTACAATGACAACGACAAGGTGTCATTTGCAGCACAGCAGCTTAGGGGTCCTGCACGTATGTGGTGGGACAACCACGTGGCTATGTTTCCTGTTGGCACTCGGTTTTCTTGGAATGAGTTCGAGGAAGCTTTTAGAGCACACCATATTCCTGCAGGGGTCATTCGCAGGAAGCTCACCGAGTTCCTGGACCTAAAGCAGGGTAACAACAATGTGATGCAATATGCCCAGAACTTCAACACGCTCTCACAGTACGCCGGTTATCACGTGGATACTGATGAAAAGAAGCAGGCGTGTTTCAGGCAGGGGCTTAGCAGCAAGCTCTAGGATCGCCTGGCGATGTTCAAGTTCAACACTTTTAGTGAGCTAGTCAATGGGGCTATCATTCAGGAGGATGCACATCTAGCTCATAAAGCAGAAAACAAGAGAAAGTCACCAGCTGTGGGGTCTTCTAACAGTGCTCCTCAGAGGTTCCGCCTAGTGCAGTCGGGCCCACAGCGTGCCCCCTTTCAGCACCAGCCACTGCAGCAGTGGGGATACAGGCCCCCTCAGTACACTCAGCCACAGGGGACAGTCAGGCCTCCTGCCCCTCAGTAGAATGAGCAGAAGGTCTGGGTGCAGCAGCCGGGGGTGCGCCCCAATTTGTTCCCTTGTTACAACTGTGGGCAATCGGGACACTTTGCCCGTAACTGCCCAATGCCACCTAAGCAAGGCCAGCAGTCAAGCCAGTAGAGCCAGAAGCAGCAAGTGGCTCACTTCAAGCCGGGGTAGGTGCACTACACCACCCTTGAGGATATTCTTGAGGGAGTGCCAGTGATGTCGGGTATGTTCTCTATTAACGGACATCCCATTACTATGCTATTTGATTCTGGGGCATCTCACACATTTATTAGCAAGGAATTTGTAAGCAGACTGGGATTAGAAGTGGAGAGCATATCCAGGCCATATAATATTCACTGACTCGGGGGACACTTGATTACTAATCAACTTGTTAGACACATACCCTTGCAGTTACAAGGAAGGATTTTTGCTACCCAGCTTATAGTGTTGCCATCCCAGAAGCTGGATATTATTCTTGGCATGAATTGGATGGGAGTTCACAGAGTCGTTCTGGACACCGTTTCTCAATCTGTGCACATCAACTCTCCTATTCATGGGTTGATGACCTTAAGTCTTATGAACTCCACCCCGTTGGTCCATGCGGTGCACCACGCCGACGGCAAGAAGCTGGAGGATATACTAGTGGTATATGAATACCCGGATGTTTTTCCGGATGAATTGCCGGGCATGCCACCTGACCGTGCTGTGGAGTTTGCTATTGAACTGCAACCGGGCACGACGCCAATCTCCAGGAGGCCATATCGGATGCCACCTAATGAATTAGTAGAGTTAAAGAAACAATTACAAGAACTGCTTGATAAAGGTTATATCCGTCCTAGAACGTCACCTTGGGGCTGTCCTGCACTCTTTGTGAAAAAGAAAGACGAAAGCCTCCGGTTGTGTGTAGATTATAGACATTTGAATGCCGTCACGATCAAGAATAAGTATCCACTTCCCCGGATTGATATCCTGTTTGATCAGCTATTCGGGACCCGAGTATTTTCAAAGATTGATCTCCGCTCTGGCTATTATCAGATAAAGATTAGAGCTGAGGATATTCCCAAGACAACTTTTTCCACCAGATACGGACTTTTTGAATATCTGGTCATGTCTTTCGGGCTAACGAATGCCCCTGCTCATTTCATGTATCTCATGAACTCGGTGTTCATGCCCGAGCTAGATAAGTTCGTCGTGATTTTCATTGACGACATCCTGATATTTTCCAAGAATGAAGAAGAACATGCAGAGCATCTCTGCATTGTGCTTCAGCGCCTGCGGGAACACAAGCTGTATGCCAAATTCAGTAAATGTGACTTCTGGCTCAAGGAAGTCTAGTTGTTGGGCCACGTCATCTCGGACAAGGGGATCTCTGTTGATCCTAGCAAGATTCAGGATGTCCTGAATTGGAAGACTCTAGAGTCTGTTTCAGAGATCCGGAGTTTCCTTGGGCTAGCAGGCTATTATCGCCGGTTTGTACCGTAGTTCTCTAAAATTGCTATGCCCATGACTGAGTTACTCAATAAAGGGGTGAGATTTAGTTGGGACGACAAATGTGAATAGGCCTTTTAGACTTTGAGAAGGCTTCTGACGTCTGCCCCTATCCTCGCTCAGCCAGATATCACCCGGCCTTTTGATGTGTATTGTGATGCATCAGGTACGGGTCTCGGCTGTGTTCTCATCCCTATTTGCCTTCGCCGGGTATTATTTGGCCATTAATGCTTGTCGTAATGCACCAGGTACAGGCCTAGGCTGCGTCCTTATGCAGGATCAGCGAGTGATTGCCTATGCCTCCAGAGCCCTCAGACGGCATGAAGAGAATTATGCTACTCATGATTTGGAATTAGCAGCAGTGGTGCATGCATTAAAGATCTGGTGCCATTAACTTCTGGGCAATCCAGTACATATATACTCAGACCACAAGAGTCTCAAGTATATTTTTACCCAGAGCGAGCTAAATTTGCACCGGAGACGGTGGTTAGAATTGATCAAAGATTATGATTTGGAGATTCATTATCACCCGGGCAAGGCTAACATTGTAGCCGATGCCTTAAGTCGCAAGGCAAGTTGTAGCTGTGTGTCCGCTACAGTTCTGCATGAAACCTTGTGCCAAGAGATGGAGAAGATGAACTTGGCTATTGTGTTTGAGGGCACACTTGCTAATATTACCCTCACACCTAAACTTCGAGATCAGATTATTGCTGCTCAGAAGAATGATGTGGACATGAATAAGATCAAGCAACGGCTCAGTGAGGATGATCCCCAGGTGCAATGCTTCCATCGAGATAGTGAGGGGGTTCTTTGGTTTAAAGATCGGTTAGTAGTACCTAAGAACTTTCAGCTCCGGAAACAAATTCTTGATCAGGCTCACCTTTCTAGGTATTCCATTCACCCGGGCAGTAACAAAATGTATCAAGATCTTAGGCAGCGGTTCTGGTGGACCAGGATGAAACGTGAGGTCACCAAATATGTGTCTGAGTGCGATATCTGTCAAAGAGTCAAAGCAAATCATCTCAAACCTGCTGGTATGCTACAACCTTTGGATATTCCTTCTTGGAAGTGGGAGGATATTAGTATGGACTTCATTGTTGGTTTGCCTCCCATGTCAAAGGGATATGATTCTATTTGGGTTATCATTGACCGCCTCACTAAGTCCGCTCATTTTCTTCCAGTCAAGACACGTTATTCATCTCATCAATATGCTGAGATATATATGGCTCGGATTGTGAGTCTTCATGGTGTACCCAAGACAATTATTTCCGACAGAGGCACACAGTTTGTTGCCCATTTTTGGGAATAGTTGCACGCATCTCTGGGTACTCAGCTTATTCGCAGCTCAGCCTATCATCCTCAGACCGATGGTCAAACTGAGCGAATCAATCAAATTCTGGAGGATATGCTTAGAGCCTGTGTGCTCTCTTATAGCAAGAAATGGGATGAATGCCTACCTCTAGCGGAATTCTCTTATAACAACAGTTATCAGGAAAGCATCAAGATGGCTCCTTTTAACGCGTTGTATGGGCGGAGGTGTAGAACTCCAGTGAATTGGTCAGAAGCCGGAGAGAGAAGTGTGTTCGGCCCTGAGATGGTCAGTGAGGCAGAAGAACAAGTCCGATTCATACAGGAGAATTTGAAAATAGCCCAGTCTTGACAGAAAAGTTATGTGGACAAGAACCGTCAATCCGTCACATTCCAAGTGGGAGATCATGTCTATTTGCGGGTATCTCCAATGAAAGGAGTCCAACGATTCAGAGTGAAGGGAAAGCTCGCCCCTCGCTATGTTGGGCCTTTTCCTATCATGGAGCGGTGTGGGCCGGTAGCATATCGCCTGGAACTTCCTTCCCAAATATCCGCGGTTCATAATATTTTTCATGTCTCACAGCTACGAAAATGCCTCAATGTTCCAGAAAAGGTGATTGATATAGAAAAATTGCAACTGGAGCCCGATCTTGTCTATCCGGAGTATCCATTCAAAATTGTTGATCACAAGACCAGGGTCACTCGGAATCAAACCAGTGATTTCTATAAAGTGTAATGGAGCAATCAATCCGAGCGGGAAGCCACTTGGGAAATGGGCGAATTTGTTCAATCCAAGTGTCCGGAATTGCTACAATCCTATCGAGGTACACACCAATTCCTAACTCTCCCTTTAGCCATTCGTTAAATCTCGGGGTGAGATTTCTTTTAGGGGGTAGGATTGTAACACCTGCCTCGCGGACAGTCCGCACGGGACCGGCAGACAGTCTGCCAGGCAATGCCCAGATATTTATCTGGATGGTCATGGGACCCACCTGTCATTCCTCTCTTCCTGCTCACTTCGTCCAGAGCCGAGCGGAGCTCGAGCGCTCACGCCGTCGTCGCCCCCTTCCGCCGATCTCCCTACTCCGGCCACCAAACCTCGATCCATCGCGCGGGAACCTTCCTCGGCACCTCCTACAACTTTCCCAACTCCTAGACCGGCTTCTTACGGCCGGAATCATCCCCCGCCACCGACGGTTGCCAGTGGAGGTGCTTGAAGCTTTGCTCCACGTCGATCCGCTTCTCCGGTCATCCTCCGCTCGAACCGACCGCGGGAATAGATTCGTGGTGAGTTCCTTGTGCTTCCTGGTCTTTTTCCCCTTCCATGGTGTGTCGCCGGCGCCAGTGAACGGCCGTCGCCGTCGCCACCGCACTTGCTGCCGCCTGCGGTGCGGGGCAAAAGTTATGTATCACGGACGGTCCTCCTGGGAGGTGCGGACAGTCCGCCGGTCAGATTAGGTTTTGTCCAGAGATGATGTTGTCTCTGGTCATTTAGCAGAATTGACTGCGGACAGTCTGCTATAGGGGAGTGGACGGTCCGCCGTTGAAACTTGAAGTTTGTCCAGAGATGATGTCTCTCTGGTGGGGGTGCGCAGGATTGAACTGCGGACGGTCCGCCACTTGGGCGCGGACAGTCCGCAGTAGGATTTAGGATTTTGTCCCAACGTTGTCATCTCTGGTGGGTTGGATATGTGAACTGTGGACAGTCCACCAAGGGGGGCCGGACAGTCCGCCAAGGGGGGCCGGACAGTCCGCAGGTAGGATTAGAAATTGTTCCAGAGACGTTGTCTCTGGTGGGCCGGTAGAATGGTACGGCGGACGGTCCGCCACTTGGGCGCGGACAGTCCGCAGGGCGTTCCAGTTGAAGTAAGTTAGTTACATCATTGAGCTGCACTCATTTTATTTCATATGCATACATGTAGCATCCGCAGCTGAGGGCGCCGTATTTGAGGTGATTGCGGCACCGCAGGAGCAGCCGGCGCAAGCCCAGGAGGAGAGGTGTGAGCACCCGGCCCAAGGCCCGTCTGACCCCATCTCTGTGCAGCAGCCCGAAGGCAAGCCCCGGTGCACATCCTATTAATTTTAAATTATGACACCTATATATGTATTTATTACTTATGCATTACGTTTAGGAGTTGTTTGAAACCCTAGTTGCATGAACCCTAGGTGTCCTTGAGTTGTACTAGTATGTATAGGATGATAGAAATGCTATGCTAGATAGGGTTCGGTAGAAGTCGAGTAATTCTTGCTTACTCGCGAGATATAGATAGCTTTATGTTTCCAGATATGAGTTACTAGTTTATGGATGAAAGTCTTGAAATGAAAGAAAGAATAGAATCTGAGACCGGGCGGAAGAGGTGTAGTTCCGCCTGTGTCAGTTAAGGACCGAATCATTGTTGGTCCTGCTGATCATGTTTGAACTGTACTAACCGCATGCCGGGAGTAGGAGGTAGTCGAAACCGGTAAGCCGAGTACTGCCTTGCTTCGGAAGTACAGAACTTCTACCCACACCTTAGGGCGAGTCGAGTGGCCGCGGAGAATTGGGATGCATGAGTTTACTTTTGGTGGTCTCTCGTAGGGCTCGACTGACTATATGCTGGTCGGGCGGTTCTGTAGTTCAAGGCGGGGAGGGGAATGGTTGGCTCGTATAGTCCGACGGGGCAAATGCGTGCCGTGTTGGTTAGGTCTACTTTGCAAGGTTAAATCAAATCGATTCGCCGTCAGCCGCTCTCAGATATGAGCACCTTGGTCACTGCGTCGCAGCGTAGTGTTGTGATGAAAAAAATGGTTATACCCATATTGATGAACATATGAAGTATTAATTATTGTTCCACTATGTTTGCTCTAGATTTGGTTATGAAAATATTAGACTTTGTAATTTATATAGAACTTGTGCAAAAATAAGGAAAGTGAGGAACTACTTTAGTCGCTATTTTCTGCAAAATAACAACCAGCCAAAAGCCTTGCATGTCTAGATATGTGGGCTAAGTTGTACCCACTAGTCGGGTAAGCCTTGCTGAGTATTAGTATACTCAGGGTTTGTTGCCACAATTATTTCAGGACACGCAGACGTAGACTTCTGTCCCTGCGGCGTCAAGTTCATCCACTGGGATGCCGAGGGATGTGGTGGAGCCAGACGTTTAGTTAGGGATCTCGCTAGGGAACACTTTTGGTAGTTGTAGGCCCCTTTCCTCTAGTTGAACCCGGATTTCAGTAATGCAAAGTTTGTAAATTATGTATTTATACAAACTGGGTTTGTAAAACTTAAGGTGAAGTCTTATGTATATTTGTTGTATTTTCAAATATGTGTCGTGCTTGTACCATCTGCGCCCACCTTCGTGTGGGACTATCAGTGATGTTTCGATCGGGACGTGGGTTGAGAAGGATCGCCAAATTAAGCTGTTAAGCTAATGAGCCCGATGTGTTCAAATGACGGCCATTACGCTTAATTAGAGTTTTAATTTGGCGGTTCCATCACACGCAGCTGACTGCAAGCATCAGCCCACTTGTCGGGTTTGAGTTCGCTACCTCCGCACGAGCGAACCCGAGTCAGGTTCGATTCGGCGCCGCCGACTTGGGCACAGACGCCCAGGCCAGCCGGGCCTTCTTGAGCGAGCCCACGAAGCCCGAACCGACCTGCAGGCGTTGCCCAACTTCTGCACCACCGTAGGCCATCCTTTGTTTCCACGCTAGCCCATCCTCATATCTATACCCTAAAAGAAAACATCAAACTTGCAGCCCTATTTCTGCCTCGTCTCGTTTGCCTCGCGTAGCGCCGCCGTCGCCAGGAACAAAACTAGTGTTCAACCCTGCTTGCACCCATGGCCGGCGTGCCCTGCCCTTCCCCTCTCTGTGCTCGCGTACCTCTGGCACTAGGAGCCGCAAGGCTTTCCCTGTGCCCCCTCTGCCTGCTTTCCCTGTGTGCTGCCGTCGCTCAGAAGCAAACCATGACCGGCCACCACTGCAGCAGGTCGCTGGAGCATGCACCACCGCCGGCTGTCGGTTGCCTGGCCGATTAACCACGAATGTCGGACGATTCGCGAATATGAGGCCACCACGATGTTCACATCGCCGAACTGAACATGTTCCATCTCTCCTCGTCATCTCCCTGCCGATGGAGCACCGCCGACGCAAGCAGCCCCTGGCGCTACCCGCTGTTGTTCATGATCCGCTCGACCCCAAGCCCCTCTGCCGCCGGTGAGTGGCTCTGTGCCTCTGTGAGTTCCCCTCCTTCTCCTCTCTCTTTTCCCCATCTCTCCATGACCTCTCGTGCACCTGAAAGCTTGCCAGAAAAACCCCAGGAACCATGTCCGCCGTGGACAGAAGCTCCTTGAGCTTTTGCAATACGCCCCCAAGGAACCTTGTATGTTTTGGCTCTGATAGCAGCTGTGGCAGAACCGCCAAAATTAATCCGACTTAAGTGCGCTAACCATTACCATTATAGATGAAATAGTTAACTCGCACTTTAAACAGAATAATATGACGGTTTGTCGGGTAAAATCCCAATAAAACCACTGTATTTCCGATCGAAACAACATACCTTACGCGAAGGTGAGTTCAGAGATTACAATAACCATAAATTTTACAACACAAACCTTAATAGTAAATGTTATTACAAACTGGGTTTGAGAATTTCAAATAGGGTACCTCAGAAAATTTGAAGTAGATAAGTTCTTCAGAGTTTATAAATAGCGGAAAAGAAAACGACATCTAACGACGATATATGACATCATGATGAAGCCCGTACATGATGTCAATCTCACTAAGCATCCAAAAGTTACCTGAAAACAAAGTCACAAACAAGACTGAGTATACTAATACTCAGCAAGGCTGATCCGACTAAGGGCATATAATATCCCTTTAACTAGACATGCAAGGCTTGTGAACGCTCTAGGGTTTCTTTTGCTGAAAAGCAACAAAGAGTAGATCCTTAATTCCAAGTTTTAGCTTTCAGATTCTAGTTTTATTTATTATTCTAGGTAAGCACCTATCTACACAAACATGGTAGAGAAATTATTTGCATCCAACAAAATTAAGTATCATAATTGTTCCACTTCTTACTCTATGTGGCAAATGGATCAAGCAGTCTCAATATCCGCGAGAAACGGATGATTCTGAATCGAATTTCAAACATTGCAAGGGTAAACCTAACACACACGCTTGGAGCACTGTCGAGTCACTCCCAAGCAACCGTTTGCCTTTCATTTCGGTTCGTGGAACAGAGCCACTCTCCCCGACTATAGGGCACCAACCTCGTCCCTCATAGTCGTAGTGTAGCGCTACAAATTCCATTTTATCAATTTTATCCATCCTATCCCTAAGAGAGAGTGGAAGGTATGTCCACTTGCCGGGCTGATTGGTTACTAGGCTTACCGCGTACCATATTTACGGCATGTGGCTAGTACTTTCAAATGCTTAACCACCGCTACCACACACTGCGGCCTTATCAAATTTTGTCAACACAGATGGATTTCCACCATGAAGCTTGTAACCCAATCCGTCCATGGTCCTTATAGTGATTGCAAAAAGTAAACAATCAACTCCTATGAGCTCGCGAGTGACAGGCAATCACTCGACTTTTACCGATCCTATTAGCATAGCATCTAATTCGGACTCAGATTCTAGTGTTCAATCAATAGGAACCTAGAATTATGCATCTAAGGTTTTCATTCAACTCCAATAACTTAAATGCACAAGTAAATAATAATAGTATGTTGCATAATTTAAAATAATAGGATTATGCACCGGGGCCTGCCTTTAGTGGTGTCTATAAAGTCAGTAAGCTTTAACTCTTCCGAATCAGAGTTCGGGACTTCAATTAATTCCGCAATATTGGTCTGGGTTTCAGAATTATTCCCGTCTGGTTCCTGGATGAGTTCGTATGTTTCGTCTGCTAACGATGTTGTTTCTATATGCAATGCAATAATTGGAAATTAATAGTGAGGCGCTTGAGTATAGCTTTCCTTCACTATAGAGTTGTAAACCAATAAAGTAAACATTTAAGACTAAGCTTAAAAGTGTTACTTTACTGGGCAATCGTTTATAGAGTGAAAGTAAATATAAAAGACTTCATAAAATAGCAAAATTAGCTGCACTAAACAAAATGGGTGATGTTTTAAATCAAATATCAACTCAAAGTTCAAAAGGAAAGATCATGTACATAATTCAAGCTCAAACTTGGAGTTTACTCTAACAGCACTAGCACAACAAGATCTATTTACATGTCAAGTTCCAGACAAAACTAGAGATTGAAACTTTATGGACATGACATACTACTCAGTAGTAACTCTCAAGAATAAATTCATAAATTTGCAAGGATAGGAACTAGCATGTATGAATTAACCATAAAACATAAAATTCAAAACTCAAGCTAGACAGTGCTACAACTCTTCCAAAAATTACCATAAACTACTTGTGATCAGTAGAGCCCATGGTAAAAATATGACCCTAAGAAATTGTGACATTTCAGGTGTCTAGCTATTAGAACATAAGGTTATGTGTGCATTTGGTGTGTTTATCCTTGTTTGATAGTCAAAATGCTTTAGTACAATTTAGGGGCATATGTGTAATTATGCAAAATTACTAGCCCCTTTTAGCAAAAACTTTTAATTTAGTGAGTATTTTTCAAATTTGTGAAGGGCTTTCTTGCAAATAAGCTAGTAATCATCACTTGGCAGCTTTATTGCAATTTAGCCCAAATTTGGTTTGAATTTGCAATCAAAAAGTACTTTTTCCTTATTGAAAAGAGTTTCTTTGAAAATTTTAAAATATTTCAAAATCCTTTGACCTAATGAAAATTGCACAACATGAAAGTTGTAGATCTTGAAAAACTGAACAATTTTCATTTTGGGCACTTTTGTATTTGAGCCCTAGATCGGTGGGTAATTTCTGTTTACAGTGGAACACCTAAACTTTTCTATTTTTGCAAGTTAGTCCCTACCTACCCTTCTTCCATCTCCAGCCCCGCCGGAGCTTTGCTCTGCCACCGCCGGTTTCTCCCCGCTGCAGTTTAGCTCCGCGCCGCTGTTGGAGCGCCGCCTGACACCCTGGACCCTCTGGCCCCACTTCTCCACCTCGCTGGCGCCCTCCTCCTTCTCCCACACCGCGCCGCCGAATGCCGCCCCTTGGTTCTTCTTCGGCAAACTCGATTCGATGGCGCCGCCCCTAGAATCACCTTCCCGAACCACCTTGCCGTCTCCACGCACCACGCACAGCGCCCCGCCGCTTCTAGCACCGCCTCTGCTAGCACCTCGGGGTCGCGCAATGCCACCCGAGACCTCCCCGTCGCGCCACCTCGCCGGCCGCCGTGGAGAGACCAATGCCGTTGCCATTTTCACTTCATCCCCGGCCGAACTCATCCCTGGACCTCCTCTTGTGCTCATCCGCTCCATCCTTGGCCTATAAATAGCCTGGTCGGGCTTCTTCACCGGCGTATTCCTCCGCCACCCCTCTTTCTTCCCTGGCGACCTTTGTCCATCGACGACCCGTCGCTACAGCTACTCCCCAATCACCCCAACCTCTGGTCAGCTTCGCAATGACCCTGTGAAGCTCACCTGCCATTCCTCATCACCAATCCTTCACCAGAAACCCTTTGCCGCCGCTCACCCCAGCCACCGCGCCCTGTCCATCGCCGACGAGCTTCTCCGGCCATCCCGAACCCCAATCAAACCCACCCACAGGTGCGCCTAGGCCCCCTCGAGCTCCCTGGCCCTCTGGCCCTCGCCACTAGTGACCCCCCTCACCGGAATCGGTGGTCAAACCTCCCCTTCCCCTCTGACCCCGACCAAGGACCCAATTACAAGGGTTTAAAGCTTTCCCAGGGTCCTTTCTGCAAAAGTTCAAATCCCTTTTCTTTTTCTTTTTCAGTGAACTTTGTAAAATTCTAGAAAAATGTAGAAAAATCAGAAAAATGTGAAATTAATTTTGTTGTGCTCCTTTTAACTAGATCTATCATCTGGTGTGATGAGTTTGAAATATTTCCTTGTGTAACAAATTTCAAAAATAAAACTTAGTAATAGCTCTTTTTATTTATATCCTTTGTTTTAGAGCTCTACTTTAAATGATCTTTGAACCATTTTTTCTATAGACCACATCTAGCTCTTTAAAAATTTTATAAATCTTTTACTAAATTCTAGCTCAGGCTTTTAAAAATTTTCTTTGTATATTGTGTATGTCTTTACAAATTTAATTTAAAACCTTTTGTGGATTTTTTAATTAGTCAATTTCCAACTTTTAGTGAAGGAAAGCTATACTCAAGCACTTCACTAAATTCCAATTATTGCATTGCATATAAAAACATCGTTAGCCGATGGAACATACGAGCTCATCCAGGAGCCAGACAGGGATTTCTCTGAAGCTCAGGCCAACACTGTGGAATTAACTGAAGCCCTGAATTCCAATTCGGAAGAACCTCAACCTACTGACTCTATAGACACTGATACAAGCAAGCCCGGTGCATAATCCCAGTATTTTAAATTATGCAATTTATTTACTTATGCATTTAAGTTATTGGAGTTGAATGAAAACCTTATATGCATAATTATAGGTACCTATTGATTGAACTTTGGAACTGAGTCCGAAATAGATGCTATGCTAATAGGACCAGTAAAAGTCGAGTGATTTCCTGTCACTCGCGAGCTTCATAGGAGTTGATTATTTACCTTCTGTAATCACTATAAGGATCATGGACGGATTTGTTGAAGTCCGTCTGTGTTGATAAACTTGTTACGGCCGCAGTGTGTGGTAGCGGTGGTTAAGCGTTTGAAAGTACTAGCCACATGCCGTGAGTTATGGGTAAACGTCAAGCCTAGTAACTGATCGGCCCGGCAAATGGACATACACCCCCACTCTCTCGTAGAGATAGGAAGTTATATATTATATGTTGCAACAACCATGGCTGCAGAGATGGTCTGGCTCGCTATAGTCAGGGAGAGTGGCCCTGTCCATGAACCGGAATGAGATGCAAATGGTTGCTTGGGAGTGACTCATCAGTGCCCCAAGCGTGTGTGTTAGGTTTACCCTTGCAAGGTTGGAAATTCAATTCAGAATCGTCCATTTCTCGCGGATATTTAGACTGCTTGATCCCTTTGCCACATAGAGTAAGAAGTGGAATAATTATGATATTTAATCTTGTTGGATGCAATTAAATCCTCTACCATGTTTGTATAGATAGGTGCTTACCTAGACTGGTTAATCCAACTAGAATATGAAAACCAAAATTTGATAGTAAGGATATACTCTTTATTGCCTTTTAGCAAAATAAACTCCAAAGCCTTCACAAGCCTTGCATGTCTAGTTAAAGGGCTTTATTATACCCTTAGACGGGTCAGTCTTGCTAAGTATTAGTATACTCAGACTTGCTTGTGACCTTGTTTTCAGGAATGAACTCGGAGGACGCAAACACTAGCTTGATATGGCCAAGTGTGTTACCTACTAGTTGGTCCATGGAATGGGAACCATCTCTAATCAGTAATGACTCGACTGAATGTTGTCATGTCCGGGCTTAACATGACATCTACTCTACGACGGCTGTACATAGTCATGTTTTCTTTTCTGCTGCAGAACTTCTCTTATCCTAATTTCTTTTGAACCTCTTTAAAGTTTCTTAAGAATAAAATTTGTAAAGGCTAAAGCTTCGGCTTGCAAGCTTTACAAACTCTGATGTAAATTACACCTCTTATCTATGTGATGTAAAATATTGTGAAACTGTTGTATCTCTGACTCGCCTTCGTGCGGGATGTATACTTGTGTTACGATCCGATATCAAGTGGTTTTATCGAGATTTTACCCAACAGACCAATGATTATACCGGTTGAAGTGCAATAGATGTTTAGTGCACTCGAGCTGGTGTAATTCAAACTGGTTCTACCACAGAAATTAATAAAAACATGCTCTAATAAAATACATGAAATAACAAGCAAAAGTCAAGCATTAAGGCCACAAATTTTACACAAGACTGTTCATGGCAAAAGGATGCTAGGTTCCAAAAAGCAAACATAGCAAGGCTATGGTTAAAAAGATATAATTAAATCACTCATTTACTAACAATTAAACTAAAGCACATAAAATAAAGTTTCAAACAAACTTTAGTAGCCAAATCATAGAGCTAGTTAAGAGGAACACAACAAAATTAATTTGACATTTTTCTGATTTTTCTACTAATTACTACAAATTTTGAAAGTTCACAAGATGGAAAGGAAAGGGGATTTGTAACTTTTGCAGAAAGGGCCCTCAAAAGATTTGGGGCCAAGCAATTCGGCCCTTGGCCGGAGGTCAGAGCTGGGGGAGGTTTGATAGGCCGGATTCCGGCGAGGTCCGACTCTAGCGGCGAGGGGGAAGTTGGGGAAAACAGTGAGGGGGCTTGTGCGCACCTGTAGGTGGCTTCGGGGCGAGGAATGGTGGCAGGAAACGGTGGGGCCATGGCGAGCGGCAGCCGGCAGCGGCGCTAGGCCTTGGCGGCGGTGCGCTGGTGAGGCGGGGAGGGGATAGCCGGGCTTGGAAGGTTTCAGGGGAGGTAGAGAAGGGCGTGGGGTACTCAATTTGGGCAAGGCTGGGGTGGAGGGGCGTGTTCCGCGGCGAGCTCAGAGCTCGGGTGGCAATGGCGGGTAGGCGGCGGTTGATGTCGAAGTCAGGACCAATTATGGCTATTTATAGCCAAAGGTAGGGGAAGGATGGGCACTCAGGGGAGGGGGTAGGCTTCTCCGAGCTGTGGGCGAGCTCCCAGCAGCGAAGTTGGTTTTCCAGGGCGCAGGGAAGGACAACAGAAAGGAGGAAATGGCGGCGGGGCTTTTCTGCGCGGCGCATGGAGTCGGTTGGGAGGTGCTACGAGGCGGCGCGGCGACCTAGGGGTGGGAACAGCGGTGGTGGGGAAAAACAATGGCGAGGGGGCGGTGCCTCTGTTTCGGACATAGAGAGGAAGAAGGCGAAACAGGGATGGTTTGGTGATTTTCCAAAATTTTAGGGGCCTAACTGAAAAGTAAAATTTTCCATTGATCTATGGCTCAGATGAAAAAGTGTTCAACATGAAAATTATGTAGTTTTTCAAGATCTACAACTTTCATGTTGTGAAAAAATTCACTAGATCAAAGGATTTGAAAATATTTTTATATCCACCAAATCTTTTAAATACAAAAGAACACAACTTAAGTTTTAAAATTGCAAGGGTAGCCCTAAGCATAAATATATCTTTTTATGAGGGTAAAAATGAAAAACAAAAATATGCACTTTAACCCCTCACAAAATTTGGAAATTTTGCCTTTTGAAAAACTATTTTGTAAAAAGCACTCTGCACTTTTCTAAAATTGCAGAAATACCCTTGCTATTGCAATCATGTTTAAATTTTTAAATAAACATAAACACAAAAGCTATATTTGAACTGGGTGTTTTTAGACCATAAAACCCGGATTGTCACAGATCGGCGACGGCAACGGTGTTGTTGGGGCCTCGCTTGCGATCGCGTGCCTTGGACAACTCGGCACGGTCGCGGTTCTTGCCATGTTGTGGAGGACGATCTCCGCCTGGGCGAGCTGAGTCATTGTCCCTTTGGCGGGGATGATCGGTGGGCTCGCGATGGTCCTTGTGGCGGCAGTGTGCACGCTTGACATCCTCAATGTCGGCGTGCTTGTTGACGATGGCCATCATGTCGGCGACGGTCTTGGGGTTGCTTTCAAACATCTTCCTCCATAATTAGATGCTATGGAGGCCTTGATGGAAGTGGTAGATCATGTCCCTGTCATAACTTCCATTATCGTGTTACAGTTAGCGAAATACCTTTTGATATAGTTAGGTAGGGACTCGAAAAGACATTGCGTGACGCTGCCCAGATCCCATATGGTTTTGGGGCCCGGGCAGGCTGCCTGGTAGTACTGGATGAAGGCGGTGCAGAGGTCCTGCCAGCTATTGATTGAGGCGGCAGGGAGGGACTCGAGCCAGTTCTGCGCTTGTCGGCTCATCATTACCGGGGAGTATGCCGCCATGATGTCATTATTGCCGTTCGCAGCTCGGACGGCGATGGCGTAGGTGCGCAGCCATGCCTTGGGGTCGGACTCGCCATCGAACTTCTCGATACCGACCGGCTTGAAGGTCGCGGGCCACTGGATGGCTCGCAACCTGTCGGAGAAGGCGGAGAAGCCGTCCAGGTCATCCGCCAGGTCGTAGTCATCGTCGCGGGGTTGACTATCATGGTTGTTGTGGTTGACGCCGGGTGCACCATGCTCCTCGTCATAGCGGCAATGTCGTTCCCGCTCGGTGTTGTCCCGTTCGCGATGACAGTTGTTGATAAGGGGTCGAAGGTCGCGGCGGCCGAGACAATTATGGAGGTCTGGCTGGTCGACCTCCTCATCGCGACGGTGGGGGCGCACCGAGCGGTTGGAGCTTGATTGCACCTGGTAGTTGGAGTGCTCCCTTCTCAGGCCCTGAGCCTGGGTTGCTGCAACATGGAGACGAGCGCGAGCTTTCGCAATCTTGGGAGTTTGGGGGTAGACCTTCAAATACATGGAGCACGGCGGCCATGTTGGCAGATGGTGTGGCGAAGACTTGGTGGCCGTCGTAGTCCAGGACAAACTCGTTCTCGAGGTTCCTGGGCCTCGGTCGAGATGGATGCCGCCGTCCAACCCTGGGGTTGCGGCACTAAGCGTTCTTGAGATCTTCTTCACCCTGGTGGATGACTTCCTCGTTGGCCCGACGATCCGCGCGAAGGCCATTGCGGTGAAGACGCTCCGCCCGCTGCTGGTCGTCCTCGCCGGAGAAGGAAACGGAGTCCACCGAGACGACCGAAATCTCACGACGGCCGTCAGAGTTGTTACTGTTGGGCGGGAGGGTGAAGGCAGCAACCTGATACTCGAGCTCAGGTGATGAGGGCGAGTTAGATTGGATCTACTCCGAGTCGGACTAATACAACTCAGTGATGCGTAGATTTCCCATGCGTACGCGGACCTGATCCGAATACAATGCGGGGCTGTTGCGAAGCCTATATGGTATGACGGTCGAGTCACCTGGACGACCCAGCACACTTTCGCCGAGTTGAATGCACTCGGCGATGGATCTGGTAACGCGATCTATTCCGGAGATTAGATCAGTATTGGTGATGACAGAGCAACGCGTTGCCCATGGGCGAACGATCGGAGGGTCATTGATGTCGGGTTCAGAAACTCGATGAGTGATAGAGCTTTGAACCGTCAGATCAGATCTGACGCTGTTAGAGTTGCCACTCTCGGTGCTCGAGGGGCTGGTGGGTGGGTTCCGAGGAACCATAGTTTCCAGGAAACTACTGAATGTGAAGGAGAATCCGGCGGCGGCCTCCATCTGGATGCTGACATTGGTGGAGAAGAAGATGCCGGATCTTGATGCCATCGAGCTCGCTGTATGGACTCCTGAGAAATCTGCCCTACCTGGCGCGCCAACTGTCGGATTGCTTATCCGGCAAGTCCACTAGGGGTATGCCCGGTGGTAGATTTGTAGGTGAAGGGTGGATTCCAGAGCCAAGAACTAGATGGTTGCAAGATGATGCAAGGGTTTCGATAGGTTCGGGCCACTCAGGAGCGTAATACCTTACATCCTGTGTTGTGTGCTGTATTAGCTTGATGCTGGAAGATGAGAAGCGTTCTAAGGGTCCCCTCACGGCGCCTTTATAGGCCAGGTGCCGTGGGTTACAAGTAAGGGAGGATATCTGCTCGGGTTGTTATATGGAATCAGGTCGGTTGAGATTGCTAGATATCCGGAATACATATCCGCGCCTTGATCCTGATCCTCAGAGGAACCTTCCGACGTCCAGCCGAATGCCTGTGCGCCAGGTAGTCGTGCAGAGTGGTCCTGGCCGAGTAGGTACTCAGTCGGGAGATAACTACTCGGCTAGGAGGTACCTGGATATACCTCCATCAGTCCCATCTGAAGATCGAGTACCGAAGTAGTCGAAAAGTTTCTTTTGGGAAATAGGGAGCTTGCCCCATCGAGTACCGTAGTAGGCGATCAATTGTCGCCTGATGGTAGAAGAAATCCTTTTTGGATGGAGCTTGTCCCTCCGGGGGTCGAGTACCGAAGTAGTCGAAAGTTTGTCGCCTCTGGACGAGATAATCCTCTTAGGATATGGGGAGCATGTCCCTTCGAAGGTCGAGTACCGAAGTAGTCGAAAGTTTGTTGCCTCGTGGACGAGATAATCCTCTTGGGATATGGGGAGCATGTCCATCCGAAGGTCGAGTATCGTAGTAGTCGATAATTTGTCGCCTCATGGATGAGATAATCCTCTTGTGATATGGGGAGCATGTCCCTCCGAAGGTTGAGTACCGAAGTAGTCGAAAGTTTGTCGCCTCGTGGACGAGATAATCCTCTTGGGATATGGGGAGCATGTCATTCCGAAGTGCGAGTACCGTAATAGTCGAAATAGCCGTCGTCTCATGGATGAGAGAGTGTAGAGAACTTGTCTCTAGGGCTGTTAGGCTCGTGTCCCTTAGCACCGACTACTCGATTCACCGTGCCTTTGACTTTGAGTAAACAAAGAAAGGTTGGAATTCGACGTAGCCGATGGAGTGACGACTCCTGAAGAAATAACCCCTTAAGAAGGGGGAGCTCATGTCTCTGGCGATGAAGTCTTCTCTTTCATCCAATTTTGAAGCACTTGATTTCTTTGTATTGGAATATTTACTCGAGTCAATCCATCTTGGCCTTTATTGGGTGTAAGACCGGGGATCGACTTGAATATTTTTCTTCTGCCGATACGAGTGGTGAACTGAGTCTGAGCTCAGGCAAACCCATCCTAGCCTTTATTGGGTGTAAGACCGGGGGTAAGCCCAATAGATGACTTGAGCCAGAGCTCGGGCGAACCCATCCTAGCTTTTATTGGGTGTAAGACCGGGGGTATGCCCAATAGATGACACATTTTTGTATTTGCCTTTTGTCAACAGGAGTGGTGAACTGAGTCAGAGCTCAGGCGAACCCATCCTAGCCTTTATTTGGTGTAAGACAGGGGCGTAAGCCCAATAGATGACTCGATTGCTAGTGCGAGTAATTTTAGGGTTGAGTCAGAGCTCGGGCGAACCCATCCTAGCCTTTATTGGTTGTAAGACCGGGGGTAAGCCCAATAGATGACTCGACTCAGAGCTCGGGCGAACTCATCCTAGTCTTTGTTGGGTGTAAGACCGGGGGTAAGCCCAATTGAGGCTCGTTTGAGTAACTAGCATGCTTAATTCCTTATTGGAAAGGATTCTACTCGTGTTGGCTCTATTTTTTGTTGTCTTTGTTGGTAGAAGTTGGAGGTGCTCCGAGTGCTTTGTGATGAGTGCTGCATTGGAAACTTGAGTGCTTTCCTTTGGGATGCAGGAAGCATTTTGAATGGATTTTTTGGTGAGTAGAATCAATCGTCGACTGCTTTGGTTGAGAAGGAGGTGTTGTCTTGTCGCGACGTTGTTTTTGCGGGTTGTACCCGTAGATATCAGGTATCCGGTAATTAGATGTCGGGCTATAGGCTTCGACTTCCTCATGATCTTCCCTTTTATTGATGATGACTATTTTTGAGTTGCGGCCAATGTTGATAACATTATGTAAGTCATTGTTAGAATAGTCGAACGAGTTGCCAAGTTGTTGATGATTGTCTATTTTGGGAATCATCTTCGGGTTGTTGTCTAGATGGACGGTGACTGTGATTCCCGGTTGAGGATTTTTGTGGCTAGCTACTGCTACTTTAGTTATCTCTGGTTCAGAGAGGAATTCATCGTAGTCCAAGCCTTCCAGTGCTGTAGAGTCACTTTTTCGGTTTGTGGGATCCGAAAGAAAGGCCATGAAAATTTTGTGATTATGGCCGCGAATTTTTGAATTGGTGTTGTCTTCCTTGAGCGGGAGATCTTGCTGGAATGGTAATTCTTCATCTTCTGAGAGTTGCTGCCTATCTTTTTGATTTGAGGATTGCAGTTCTCCTTTGACTGTAAAATTCGATTTCTTGTCGGGTTCGGTCCTCTTGTCCGAATCGGGTTGTGGCGCGAGTCGGTTTCTTTTAATGTCTCGAACCGAAACCGAGTAGGTTTCCTTGTCTTGCTTGACTTGGGGAGAGAGTCCGAGAGTGTGTCGTAGAAGGTCTTCATCGTGTGGGATGTAGTCCGCTGGTGGCCATCCGCCTTCGATTCGAACTGATAGTTCATTTATGAATTTGTTGTATTTGTCCAAATTGTCACGTTTTTCTGAAGTACATGTCTACGGCATGCGGTGATCTTCTTGCGGGGTAGGGGAGTTTGGAGTTTGAACTGCGTTACACTAGCGACTCATGTAGTCTTCGATTGACACAGAGTCTTCTGCAGGGTGGTGTTGTGATAAATGTTGGTCCAGTGGCCTGTGCGAGTCGTCCCACAGCTTCTTTGCTTTGGACTACTCCCAGAGAACTTCAAGCTTGTCGGGATTAGTTAATCCTTCCATGAACATGTCAATGTCATGTGACCATTCAGCTAGTTCATCTTCAGAGATTGTTTCATCCAATTCTTTGAGATATTTGATGAAAGCTTGATCGTATTCCAGCTTTGCAGAGTTGAAAGTCCACTGGTTGGAGAATTCTTCGAGAGAAGTGTTGATGTTTAACGTGTCTTCAGTTTTCAGGAGGCAGTGCTCGATCTTTTCATCAATATCATCGATGTTTGAAGAAGTGTTTTTCGACTGCTTCTTTTTGCAAGTAATTTTCTTGAAGCTAGTCTTTGACTTTTTCTTCCGAAGACTTGGTTCAGCGACGCGGATGCAATTGGGAAGTATGGTCTTTCTGTTCCTGGAAGTTTCTTGCTTGGAGTTTTCCAGCAGTTTTTCCAAATCCTCTTCCAATTCGGAGAGTGTTTTGGCTTTGATTGCGTCGAATTCGAGTTGAATCCGAGCTTCATTGTTGAGGTTCGAAAATCCGAATTCTTCGAGTTGATCGATGAATTCGTCGAATTCACGGCGTTTTTCAGCTTCTGAAACTTCTGGGGGATTTTGATCGATTGAACAGCTTTCGAAACCGCCTGATCCATCAGCGACGAAGATCCAGGAGCTGATGCGAAGGTACATGCCTTTTTCGATCGCCGAATTGTCGTCGAGAGAGGCTATCGGATTCTTCTGACGATCTTTGGCGAGATGCCCCACGGTGGGCGCCAGCTGTCGGTGTTTTAACGTCGGGTTCTCCGAGGGGTATCCCGAGGAGAGTGGTTGTGAGTAGGGACTCGCTGAGATTTGAATGCGATGGTGCAAGGAACACAAGAATTTAGACAGGTTCAGGCCGCCGGAGAATAATACCCTATGTCCCGTGTGGTGGTTTGTATTTCCTCTGGTATTGTTCGATGTTTTGGAGGGGTCTCTGCCCACCCTTTTATTATCCGGGGGAGCAGGGTTACATGGAAGTCCTAGTCGAGTTCTGTTAGGATCCTAGTTCGAGAGGTTCGGCTAGTTCTCGAGACCGGCGACTAGTTCTACTCCTATTCGGGTAGATACAAAAGAGGTAGGGCATAACCATGTACTACTCCCTACTCCAAAATATTCTGTGCCCATGGGCAGTCTGGTCGTCCCGGGTCTGACACGGACCTCCTTCTCCAGTAGTGAGAGGGTACCGATTAGCCTGAATACAAACAAGTCGGCATAAAGCGCGGCACGTCCCTTACCCCGCTTCTCGTCTGTGAGGGCCTTCTCCATTTCCGCCCGCTGCTTCTCCAGCAGGCGATTCTGCGCTTCCAGCTCGGCCACCCGGGACTCGAGCTGTTTGATCTGGCCGTCCACAGCAGGAACCCCCCGTATCCTCTCGGTGGCCCGCTGGCTCAGGCCAGCCAGCGCCTAACAAGAGCAAGGCAATCAACAACAAAGCTAGTACAACAGGAACAACTACAAGGTAAGGGGTGCAATCTTACCTCGGCCGACTCCGCCGCGAAGCGCGCTGCTACATGGAGCTCCTCCACCAGCCGGGTCGGCGCGTCCTCCTTGCCCTCCTGCTGCTCTACGGAAACAGCCCCAGGCAGGATGGGCCCCTGGCGAGCGGGAAGCAGCTCCTGGCCCGGGTTCTCCTCCGGTGGACTTAGTGGCAATGTAGGCGGCATCTGTGCCATCCCTATCGGCGCGGCCTTCTCGGCCGCGGATTGCCTGGCGTCCTCCGCCTCCCCCTCCTCTCCCAACGCCGTGTCCCGGCGAATGCGGGAACGCGGTGGGCTCCCCACCCATGGAGGAGACACATCCGCATCGACCCAGTGGGTCTCATCAGTGAACTCCTCTGCCTTCCTATTCCTGCGAAGTCAAGAACTCCGCAGCATCAAGATACAAATCAAGACTCAAAACAAAACAAAAGGGATCACAACTGCAACATCCACCTACCCTCCGCTGCGGCGCGCGACGAAGGACATCCTCAACGGCGCGGCGGGCAGTCGTGACTGGGGAGCGAGCAGAGGAGACATGATGCCTCCCATGCGGCTCAGCCCCAGTGCCGCCTCCCCTTCCGTGCATCCGGTGCCGGCGCCGGCACCTTCTCTAGACAATTCGGGGGCGTCCTCCGCCCCCGGTTCTTCGCTACCTGACCTCGAGGCGGCAGCAGGGCCCCCCTTGGGCAAGGTACCCCTCATGCTGGCCTTCGAGGCCGAGACCTTTTGGATGACCCTCCTCCTCCTTCGCTGTCCCGGGGCGGACAGGTTAGGAGGGACGGTGGCCCCTACGACTTCAATGTCTGGCTCGCCACCATTGGACGAGTCGGACAACGCTTCCAGTTTGGCCGCCTCTGGCTCCTTCAGATCGGCCAGGGCGGCTGCGTCCTTTCCTGCATCCCCCTCTGGCAGGGGAGTGGGAGACCAGAATTCTAGAACTTTGGCCTGCAAACAAGAAGACATTCCGAGTTGGTTGCAACCCAACGAGTGCGCCGCATACGAAAAGCAGGGCAAAAACGACTCCAAGGCAAAGACAGAACAACTCAGAATAGAAAAGCAGAGCAACACAAAAAGGCGAAGAAGACTTACGACTCTGGTCGGCCGCTTCAAGCAATGTGCCTTCGGGCACCCTTTGTCGCGGATCACCCCCTGCATCATGCGGGCGACCCGGTTCGAAGCTTCAATCCAGGGGACCTTTCGGTTCTGCCCCCGGGTTGGGTCCTGGCGACACCAGTACTTGAAGCCGGGGTGCACCCTGTCCTGAATCGGCTGCGACAGCCGCTTACTGAAGGACAGGGCTACCGCGGCACCCGTCAGCCGTTGGGCTGACAGGCCGGCGATCTCGTTGAGGAGGAGGTTCACCTGGACCATCTCCTCCTCGGTCGGCAGCTCCTCCCAGCACGCGCTGGACTCCGGCGCGTGGCTGGTGTGGGCAGGGAGACAAGGAGCCGGGTTCGACACCACAAACCACTCCTTCTCCCATCCCTTGTTGCCATCGCGGAGCACCAAGGCCAGGTACGATCGGCCCTGGCACAGTGAGAAGGCGGTGCCGCCCACCACGTTGCGGCGGGCGGCGGACGGGTACCCCCTCAGATGGTACAGAGCCCGCAACAAATTGAAGTGCGGGGTGATCCCCAGGAACGCCTCGTACAGGTGAATTAATATCGCAATCTGCGCGATGGAGTTTGGTTTGAGATACGTTACCTCAAGCCCGTAGAAGAAAAGGAGCCCACGGAAGAAGGCCCCCGTGGGCAAGGCGAAGCCCTTCTCGTAGAAGGACCAGAAGACCACCGTCTCCGTCTGGTCCTCTGTCAGGAAGTCCTCCCCGAAGCAGCACTTCCACCCCGAGATATCCTTCTCGGGGAGGAGCCCGCGATCCACCTGATCCTGGATGTCCTCCTCTCAGAGGGTGCTCGGCGCCCATGCCTCCGAGGGCGGCAGCGCATTGCCGGCACTCCCCGACGCGGAGGAGGAAGACTTCGGCGATTCGCTGGCCATTTTGGGTGGCGGCGGGTGGATCGGATCTGTAGGAATGCGAAGAGGGCGACTGGCAGCAGAGAGACAAGAAGACAAGAGCAAGAAGGCAAGGGAACGTGTAGCCTTCCGCGGGCTGGGCCCTTCCCCTTTTAAAGAGGATCAGACGCGCATGCAACGGCAACCCCGAAGATCGCGCAGAATTCGAATCGACTTTCTAGAAACTGCCTGAGGCGTACTCGGCAAGGAGCGGGCCCCAACGGTAACTTTCTGCCTGTTGCGGTAAAAGCCAACGGCAAAAATACAAACTACCTGGGCGCCGCTACCACTCGTGTAACACCCTAGTTTAAATTTCAGCATTTTATAATAAATTTAATTGGGCTTTATTTAAATTTCTAAGGTTTATTGTGTTTAGTCTTGCATTTAATCTAATTTTGATCCTCAAGTAATTAAAATTTTCTCTAAGTTTAAAGTTTGTTTGTGCATTCATGCTGGTGCATATTTTATCTTGCTTGATTTCTTAGGGGTTTGAATTCAAATTTCATTTGAATTCAAATAGTTGGAGTAGTGTTTGAATTAGAAAAGAGAAAGGAAAATAGAAAACCTAACCCTGACCCAAACCCACCTCAGCCCAGAAAGGAAAGGAAGAAAACCCGGCCCAGGAAACCAATCCAACCCAGCCCGACCCCTCTCTTTCCCGTGGCCCGTCCCGCTCACCCGGCCCAGCACCTTTCCCGCGCGGCCCAGCGCTAGGCCCAGCTCCCTCTCCCAACTCGCCCCGCCTCCTTAGCCCGCGCGCGCCACTCCTCCCCTCATGGCCCAGCAAACCGCGCTGCAGCCCACGCCCGCTCATGCCGCTCGCCTGCACTCGCCCGGCTCCCCGTTCGCTGACAGGCGCGGCCCACCCATCAGCTGCTGCAACCGCTAACCCCGCGTCGCCCTCTTCCCCGCTCCCTTCCTTCTCTAGCACGCCAGCAGAGCCCGATCTCCTCGCCGGAAATCTCGCCCGCGCCCAACAGCACGGATGCCCAGGATCACCGCCTGGCCTATAATTGGCCCCCCGCAGACCCCCCGCTCCCCATCCTACGTGCTAGCGCCGCCCAACAAACCCTAGCGCCGCTCACCTTGCTCTGCCGCGCCAGGACTCTGCGCCGCCACGGGCACGCCGCCCCTCGGCCTCCCAGCCTCCACCGGCCGCTGCAGGAGCTCCTTCTTGGCACCAGGAGCATCACCGGCCGCCTTCCCCTCCCCTTGCTCTACGCACGCACGGGAATTTCTCCCGGGCTTCCGCCGCGGTAAGTCGACTTGCCGCAACGATTTCTCACTGCGGGCGACCCTCAAGCCTCCATAATCCCCGTGGGACCTCCGCAGGACCGCCTTGGGTCGAGCCATGCCATCCAGGAGCCCGGAGCGCCCCCGCGCCGACCTCGTCACCGTGCTCCGTTCCTGCGCCGCCGCCCGCCGTCGACGTTGGCGCCCCAGCACACCCGCGCAGCTCGATTCGAGCCTCGGTGAGCACGCCTTTACTCCTCTGCTCCTTTTGCGCTAGGTCTAAGGTCCCTTGACGCACCCTAGGTGCTGGGTATCGTGTCCGCCGGCGAGCACAAACCCGCAACGCCGCCGTCGCCGCCGGTCAGAATCGCCGCGCTGCCGAACCCACATCCCTGAGCCTTGCCGAGCCCAGCTCAGTGCCCAGATGGCTTAGCCATGTCACGTAGGTCCATCCCAACCCAAACCCCATTCGATTCAGCCCCGGGAACACCATTTTGGAGAAGTCCGGCTCAACTCCGCCGCCTCTGCTCGCCGCCGCCGGCCTTCCGCCGCCGCCCACACCCCCAACTACCCTAAGCCGCCCGATTAGAAACCAACGGGTGAGATTAGATCCAGATCCAATCTGTTCTGAGCCATCCGATCCAGATCCAAGCGCCCAGATTCAAACATACCCCTTTGGCCTGGCTATTTTGTTAAAGAGCCCCTGCCTTTTTTGGTAATCAACCCGCGGTCCATAGTAGTGTAAAACTATTTACACTAAGGCCCAGTTTTTAACACTTAGGCCCCTGCGCTTTCCAGTATTCGAACCCGCCGTCCAGCCCCTGTCCTTTTGCGCGTTAGACCCCAGATTTAATGTTTAATTGCGTTTTAGTCCTCGGTTTTGACCAGAAACCCCCTGGAACTCCAGTTTTCTTACAAATAGGTACCCGGAAATTGTTTTTGCTCTAGTTTTTGCGTTTTAGCTCCGTTTTAGGCGTTCTTTATATCCACGGGATCGTTGTAACGCGTAGAATAGTTCTAGCATGGTTTTGTATGCTGTTTTCATGTATTGTTGTACTGTTTCTTAGTTTTTGCTACTGTTTGCATGTATGTTTACTGTTGTGCCTTGTTTTTGGCCATGTGTTCGTAAGTAGACGTTGATCCATCTGAGGAGCCCCAGTATCAGTACCCGGAGCAGCCATCTTTTGAGCAGTTTGAGTAGCAGCCGGAGCAGTTTGAGGAAGGCAAGTATAACATGAACACCACCTATCACTTTTAAATATATTTTCATACTGCATTTTAATATTGTATGCCTATAAGGACTTTCCTATCCACTTTATATCCTTTACATATCCTTTGGGTTGCATTTTGGTTAGTTGTGCTAGGTGCCGCGCTATAACACACTTGGTCCTTTTTAATTAATTTGATTAATGGTATATGCAACTTAATTCTGAGAGTGGCCCTCTGTGTTGGCTTGAGTGGCTCACATCTCGTTAAAATATGTTTTGTTAGAAACATGGTTTAGGGGGCCAGCACGGTGCTTAGTGCTTGGTTGGCCACTCTCCATAAGGACCGGTTCATAGAGCGACAACCTGGGACAACCGCGCTACCACAAGACTGGAATGGGACGGTCTTGGCTTACTAATTAGGTCTTTTTGGTTTGGAGTAACTTACCTGCGGGGCAAAGGGTGGTAAGCTTCAATGGTCCCTGCTCCTCCGGCTTGGTTTGTGCTTGGTTTTCGCACCTGTGCTTGTACCCCCGTGAGGTGGGCCCCATCGTCGCCGATCCAACTCTTCGCGGTTATGCCTTACCAACGAGATTCTTTGTAACGGCCTCGTAGTGAGTTTGCTAGCCATCTCACCTACGGAAGTGTGATGAACAACTAGCGTAGCTTACGACTTGTGGGTAAAGATGTGCAACCTCTGCAGAGTGTAAAACTGGTATACTAGCCGTGCTCACGGTCATGAGCGGCCCAGATCCTCCTTTTGATTAGTGGGGTTATCTTCCTTTGACGAGGCAGGTTTCCCCGGGTGGCTTGGTTTGGTATGGTTCTCAGTAGTAATATGATTAATTACTATGTAACTGGGTTAATGGTAATTCACCAACTCGTAGTAAATAGCTTTAATAAAATTTTGCCAACACTTAAAAAGCTAATGCAGTTGAGTAAGCCAACCTTAGAGCCTCATAGTTTGTGTTATACTTGTTGAGTACAAGTTGTGTACTCACTCTTGCCTCTTTTCTACTTTTTCCTCTTGGATACGCTACTGCTGCTCAGTTCCTGCCGAGGCGAGGGAGTTCCCCCAGAGCTACCAGGAGTACGAGGACTTCTAGGCGTTCGTCTCCCAGTCGACGTCCCTGTGGCACCCTGCTCAACTTTGGAGAGTTTTTATCGTATTTTGTACTTCGCTTCCGCTGTATCAGACATTTTGTCATTAATGTAATAAATAACATTCGTATTCACTTTATTATGTCTTTTTCGTGATATGTGCTGTGATATACTGTTCATTCTGTTGTATATACGTGTGACTTGATCCTGGCACGTATATGATTGCTAGGTTTATGTTCTTTTATAAACCGGGTGTTACAGAGTGGTATCAGAGCTGTATCGACTGTAGGACGAAAGCATAGATAGTACTGGTCGAGTTTTAAGTCTTCTTCTCTCTAAGCCTTGTCTACTGAAACTATTTTGCTAATATATTCCTTGAAATTCTAAGATTTTTACTCGTCTTGCCTTGATATCCCTCTACAAAATTAGTTTCCGTAGATTCTGGCCTGGAGTAAGTCGTCTGACCATCATAGGTATAAGCTAAATGACCCCTTTATAATAATACGATAGCACGTTCTGCGACGCGTTGTGTTAGTCGAGTCGTGTGTTAAACTCGGCTAAGTCGTGAAAATTGTCTGCTTGTTATTATGCTACATGTTTGATTTGGATTTTTGAATGATTGCATAACTTAGTAGTCTAAATTTGTTTAAAGAAAATCACTCTTATGTTAAAGTTAACTAATTAATAAAACGAGTTAGATCGTTGGGGGTAAAACCGTCCACTCTATCCTGTCTACTTTATCATGTCTAAGTCTTGCAGAAAAATATCGTATCCATCTGAATTTATTTCTGCAATATCCTTACTCATGAAATCTTTTGTCCAAAAATCAGATGGTGAACATCAGGCGTGGTTCAGACCAGTAGGGGCAGAACAACCAGGGACAGAACAACCAGGGTACTGGGATCCCGATGCCTCGGCCTCTGACCCCGGAGCAGTACTTCTAGCTCCAGATGCAGATGATGGCTACCCTGAACAACATTGTTCAGGCACTTCAGCAGGCTCACACTCAGCCTCCACCTCCTCCACCGCCGCAGCCTCGCGACAGGCGTGCCGAGTTCCTGAGGGGTCATCTGCCGACGTTCTCTCACACGTCCGACCCTCTTCAGGCTGACGACTGGCTCCGTGCAGTGGAGGGCCAGCTGGACATCGCCCAGTGCAATGATCGAGAGCGAGTCTTGTATGCAGCAGGACAGCTGCGAGGGGCAGCTTTGGACTGGTGGGAGTCCCACCCAGTTCAGGACTGCGAGGCTCTCACCTGGCTCCAGTTCCGGGAGCGGTTCCGCAGCCACAACGTCCCCGCGGGCGTTATGAAGATGAAGCAGAAGGAGTTCCTTGCACTGAAGCAGGTAATCTCAGAAATAATTCTTCAGCGTTTCCTTTTGTGCTAATACCCCCTTGTTCTACCTTTCTGAATCATGAATTAATCCTTCGATATATATCTGTCTTTTTCACTTCAGGGGACTATGACGGTCACGGAGTATCGTGATCGTTTTCTGCAGCTTGCTCGCTACGCCCCTGCCGAGGTTGCGGATGACCGCAAGAAGCAGGAGCACTTCATGGAGGGTCTTGAGGACTACCTCCAGTACGCGCTGCTCAACCTCCGCTTCGACGACTTCAACCATCTGGTTGACAGCGCGCTCAACACGGAGTGCAAGCACCTGGAGATGGAGGACAAGAAGAGGAAGATTGTCCCCGTTGCTACCGGCAGCAACACCCGTCCTCGCCTCCAGCCACCTCAGCAGTACCAGCAGCAGCAGTACCAGCCTCCCCAGCAGTACTAGCAGAGGCCGCAACAGTACCCGCCTCGACAGTAGCAGGCAGGTCAGGGCCCGAGGTTACCGGCACCTCCGGCTCGTGCTGCTCCACCAGCTCCGCCAGCACCTCAGGCTCCACGGCAGGCAGCTCCTCCTGTAGGACAGCAGTCTCAGGGACCCCCTCGCACCTACTATCACTGCGGCCAGCCGGGGCACTACGCCAACTCTTGCCCCTGGAAGGCGCAGGCGGGACAGCAGGGGCGCCCAGCTCAGCCCAGGGCGCCACTTCAGGGCAGTGTGAACCATGTGACGGCCGAGTCAGCGGCCGAGGCTCCCAACGTGGTTATTGGTATGTTCATGGTCACTTCATATCCAGCTACAGTGCTTTTCGATACTGGTGCTACGCATTCCTTCATTACTCAGTCATTTGTCGAGCAACATGGTATTCGTACTAGCACATTAAAGAGGTGCCTGTTAGTATCTTCACCGGGAGGACAGTTGAGATCTCATACTTTCTGCCCTAGAGTTAGTGTATCCTTGAGGGGAGTAGAGTTCAGTACAGATCTGATGGTGCTAGACACCAAGGGCATCGATGTCATTCTGGGGATGGAGACTCTTGCTAAGTGGGGAGTCCGGATAGATTGTGCTTAGAGGACAGTCTTATTGTTGGCTTCCAGTGGTCAGGAGGTTACTATCAGTGCAGTGGAACCTTCTGGTTTTCTTCATCAGATGGAGGCTAGACCCACGGACGGTATTCGCGTGGTGTCTGAATTCCCGGATGTCTTTCCGGATGATTTGCCAGGTATGCCGCCCGAACGCGACATCGAGTTTTCTATTGATCTCTTGCCAGGCACTGCTCCTATTGCAAAGCGGCCCTACCGCATGGCACCTATAGAGCATGAAGAAGTCAAGAAGACTATTGATGAGTTGCTAGCCAAGGGCTATATCCGTCGCAGCTTCTCTCCATGGGCTTTTCCATTGTTGCTAGTAGATAAGAAGGATGGCTCGAGGAGAATGTGTGTCGATTATCGGGAGATGAATGCAGTTACCATCAAGAACAAGCATCCACTACCCCGTATTGAGGATCTCTTCGATCTGCTTCGAGGTGCTCGTATATTCTCGTAGATTGATCTGCGTTCGGGTTATTTTCAGCTGAGGATCCGCCCTGGGGATATTCCGAAGATGGCGTTCACCTGCAAGTACGGGCTATATGAGTACACGGTCATGTCCTTCGGTTTGACAAATGCCCCGGCTTTCTTCATGCATCTGATGAACATGGTTTTCATGGATTATCTAGATGTCTTCGTGGTGATCTTCATTGATTATATTCTGATCTTCTCCAAGACAGAGGAAGAGCATGAAGAGCATCTGAGGCTCGTATTGCAGAGATTGAGGGAGCATCAGTTGTATGCTAAGTTCAGCAAGTGCGAGTTCTGGATTGACGAGGTTCCATTCCTCAGTCATATCATCTCCAAGGGAGGTATTGCAGTTGATCCGAGCAAGGTGAAGGATGTGCTCGAGTGGGAGACACCGTAGACGGTGAAGGAAGTCCGGTCATTCTTGGGCTTAGCAGGATATTATCGGAGGTTCATTGAGAATTTCTCCAAGATTGCAAAGCCCTTGACTTCCTTGCTAGAGAAGAATGCAGCATTCATATGGACTGATGAGCGTCAGATGGCCTTTGATGAGTTGAAGAAGAGGCTTACTACGGCGCCTGTCCTTACTCTGCCAGACCAGAGCAAGAGGTTCACGGTGTACTGTGATGCTTTGAAGGATGGTCTTGGTTTTGTTCTGATGCAGGAGGGCAGAGTGATTGCTTATGCTTCACGGCAGTTACGTCGGCATGAGCTGAATTATCCCACTCATGATCTTGAGTTAGCCGCAGTTGTGCATGCTCTGAAGATTTGGAGGCATTACTTGTATGGGCAGCAGTGTGATATCTATACTGATCACAAGAGCCTCAAGTATATTTTCACGCAGAATGAGCTAAACATGCAGCAGAGGAGATGGTTAGAGTTGGTCAAGGATTATGATCTAGAGATTCACTATCATCCGGGTAAGGCCAATGTCGTGGCAGATGCTCTGAGCAGAAGAAGCTATGTCAACATGGCCGTGGCTTTCCAGATGCCTCAGGAGTTTTGTGAGGAGTTTGAGCAGTTGAGTCTGGGCTTCTTGCATCATACTTCGAGTGCAACATTCGAGGCAGTACCCACTCTAGAGACAGAGATCCGGCAGCATCAGAAGGAAGATGAGAAACTGCAGGAGATCCGTGAATTGCTCAAGAAGGGCAAGGCTCCTCATTTTAGAGAGGATGATCAGGGTACTTTGTGGTACAAGAACCGGATCTCTGTGCCAGATGTGAATGATCTCCGGAAGTTGATTCTGAGTGAGGCCCATGATACAGCTTACTCTATTCATCCGGGCAGCACGAAGATGTACTATGATCTGAAGGAACGTTTCTGGTGGTATGGGATGAAGCGTTCAGTGGCAGAGTATGTGGCTATTTGTGACACCTGTCAGCGTGTCAAGGCTGAGCATCAGAGGCCAGAAGGTCTGTTACAGCCATTGAAGATTCCAGAGTGGAAATGGGAGGAAATCACTATGGACTGCCTCGTACTCAAAAGGTGTACAACTCCATATGGGTAGTAGTGGATCGTCTGATGAAGGTTGCTCACTTCATTCCAGTGAACACTACTTACTCCGATGCTAGACTTGCATAGTTGTACATCTCTCAGATTGTCTGCTTGCATGGTGTGCCCAAGAAGATTATATCAGACAGAGGATCTCAGTTCACTTCACGGTTCTGGGAGAAGCTTCATGATTCTTTGGATATGAAGGTGCGTTTTAGTACGGCTTATCACCCTCAGACAGATGGGCAGACAGAGAGAACCAACCAAGTGTTGGAAGATATGCTGAGAGCTTGTGCCATTCAGTACGGTACTAGTTGGGATAAGGGCCTGTCATATGCTGAGTTCTCATACAACAACAGCTATCAGGCCAGTCTGAAGAAGTCTCCCTTCGAGGCATTGTATGGCAGAAAGTGTAGGACTCCTCTCTATTGGGATCAGATTGGTGATAAGCAGCTCTTTGGCCCTGATATCATAGAAGATGCAGAGCAGATGGTTCAGGCTGTGCGGGAAAATCTGAGGATTGCACAGAGCAGGCAAAAGAGCTATGCCGATGGCAAACGAAGGGACCTGACCTTCAGTGTTGATGATTATGTGTACCTGAAGGTGTCTCCGATGAGGGGGATCCGCAAATTCAATGACAAGGGGAAGTTAGCACCTCAGTATGTTGGTCCATTCAAGGTGCTAGAGAGGAAAGGCGAAGTTGCTTATCGCCTGGAGTTGCCTACCAACTTCTCCGGAGTTCATGATGTCTTCCATATATCTCAGCTGAAGAAGTGTCTGCGAGTACCCGAGGAGCAGGCACCACTGGATGGAGTAGATGTGCAGGAAGCTCTGACTTATACTGAGCATCCGGTGAAGATTCTGGAGACATCAGAAAGGGTTACTCGGAACAAGCGCATCAAGATGTGCAAAGTTCAGTGGAGTCACCACAGTGAAGCTGAGGCTACTTGGGAGTGAGAAGATGAGCTGAAGAAGACATATCCAGATCTCTTAGCTAGCCAGCCCAGCTAAATCTCGAGGACAAGATTTCTTTAAGGGGGTAGGGTCTGTAACACCCTAGTTTAAATTTCAGCATTTTATAATAAATTTAATTGGGCTTTATTTAAATTTCTAAGGTTTATTGTGTTTAGTCTTGCATTTAATCTAATTTTGATCCTCAAGTAATTAAAATTTTCTCTAAGTTTAAAGTTTTTTTGTGCATTCATGCTGGTGCATATTTTATTTTGCTAGATTTCTTAGGGGTTTGAATTCAAATTTCATTTGAATTCAAATAGTTGGAGTAGTGTTTGAATTAGAAAAGAGAAAGGAAAATAGAAAACCTAACCCTGACCCAAACCCACCTCAGCCCAGAAAGGAAAGGAAGAAAACTCGGCCCAGGAAACCAATCCAACCCAGCCCGACCGCTCTCTTTCCCGTGGCCCGTCCCGCTCACCCGGCCTAGCACCTTTCCCGCGCGGCCCAGTGCTAGGCCCAGCTCCCTCTCCCAGCTCGCCCCGCCTCCTCAGCCCACGCGCACCACTCCTCCCCTCATGGCCCAGCAGACCGCGCTGCAGCCCACGCCCGCTCGTGCCGCTCGCCTGCACTCGCCCGGCTCCACGTTCGCTGACAAGCGCGGCCCACCCGTGAGCTGCTACAACCGCTAACCCCGCGTCGCCCTCTTCCCCGCTCCCTTCCTTCTCTAGCGCGCCAGCAGAGCCCGATCTCCCCGCCGGAAATCTCGCCCGCGCCCAACAGCACGGATGCCCAGAATCACCGCCCGACCTATAATTGGCCCCTCGCGGACCCCCCCTGCTCCCCATCCTATGCACTAGCTCCGCCCAACAAACCCTAGCGTCGCTCACCTTATTCCGCCGCGCCAGGACTCTGCGCTACCGTGGGCACGCCGCCCCTCGGCCTCCCAGCCTCCACCGGCCGCCGCAGGAGCTCCTTCTTGGCACCAGGAGCATCACCGGCCGCCTTCCCCTCCCCTTGCTCTACGCACGCACGGGAATTTCTCCCGGGCTTCCGCCGCGGTAAGTCGACCTGCCGCTGCGATTTCTCACCGCGGGCGACCCTCAAGCCTCCATAATCCCCGTTGGACCTCCGCAGGACCGCCTTGGGTCGAGCCGTGCCATCCAGGAGCCCGGAGCGCCCCTGCGCCGACCTCGTCACCGTGCTCCATTCCTGTGGCGCCGCCCGCCGTCGACGTTGGCGCCCCGCACACCCGCGCAGCTCGATTCGAGCCTCGGTGAGCACGCCTTTACTCCTCCGCTCCTTTTGCGCTAGGTCTTAGGTCCCTTGACGCACTCTAGGTGCTGGGTATCATGTCTGCCGGCGAGCACAACCCCGCAACGCCGCCGTCGCCGCCGGACAGAACCGCAGCGCTGCCGAACCCGCATCCCTGAGCCTTGCCAAGCCCAGCTCAGTGCCCAGATGGCTTAGCCACGTCGCGTAGGTCCATCCCGACCCAAACCCCATTCGATTCAGCCCCGGGAACACCGTTTTGGAGAAGTCCGGCTCAACTCTGGCGCCTCTGCTCGCCGCCGGCGGCCTTCCGCCGCCGCCCGCACCCCCAACTACCCTGAGCCGCCCGATTAGAAACCAACGGGTGAGATTAGATCCAGATCCAATCTGTTCTTAGCCATCCGATCCAGATCCAAGTGCCTAGATTCAAACATACCCCTTCGGCCTGGCTATTTTGTTAAAGAGCCCCTGCCTTTTTTGGTAATCAACCCGCGGTCCATAGTAGTGTAAAACTATTTACACTGAGGCCCAGTTTTTAACACTTAGGCCCCTGCGCTTTCCAGTATTCGAACCCGCCGTCCAGCCCCTGTCATTTTGCGCGTTAGACCCCAGATTTAATGTTTAATTGCATTTTAGTCCTCGGTTTTGCCCAGAAACCCCTTGGAACTCCAGTTTTCTTACAAATAGGTCCCCGGAACTTGTTTTTGCTCTAGTTTTTGCGTTTTAGCTCTGTTTTAGGCGTTCTTTATATCCACGGGATTGTTGTAACGCGAAGAATAGTTCTAGCATGGTTTTGTATGCTGTTTTCATGTATTGTTGTACTGTTTCTTAGTTTTTGCTACTGTTTGCATGTATGTTTACTGTTGTGCCTGGTTTTTGGCCATGTGTTCGTAAGTAGACGTTGATCCATCTGAGGAGCCCCAGTATCAGTACCCAGAGCAGCCATCTTTTGAGCAATTTGAGCAGCAGCCGGAGCAGTTTGAGGAAGGCAAGTATAACATGAACACCACCTATCACTTTTAAATATATTTTCATACTGCATTTTAATACTGTATGCCTATAAGGACTTTCCTAGCCACTTTATATCCTTTACATATCCTTTGGGTTGCATTTTGGTTAGTTGTGCTAGGTGTCGCGCTATAACACACTTGGTCCTTTTTAATTAATTTGATTAATGGTATATGCAACTTAATTCTGAGAGTGGCCCTCTGTGTTGGCTTGAGTGGCTCACGTCTCGTTAAAATATGTTTTGTTAGAAACATGGTTTAGGGGGCCAGCACGGTGCTTAGTGCTTGGTTGGCCACTCTCCATAAGGACCGGTTCATAGAGCGACAACCTGGGACAACCGCACTACCACAAGACTAGAATGGGACGGTCTTGGCTTACTAATTAGGTCTTTTTGGTTTGGAGTAACTTACCTGCGGGGCAAAGGGTGGTAAGCTTCAATGGTCCCTGCTCCTCCGGCTTGGTCTGTGCTTGGTTTGCGCACCTGTGCTTGTACCCCCGTGAGGTGGGCCCCATCGTCGCCGATCCAACTCTTCGCGGTTATGCCTTACCAACGAGATTCTTTGTAACGGCCTCGTAGTGAGTTTGCTAGCCATCTCACCTACGGAAGTGTGATGAACAACTAGCGTAGCTTACGACTTGTGGGTAAAGATGTGCAACCTCTGCAGAGTGTAAAACTGGTATACTAGCCGTGCTCACGGTCATGAGCGGCCCAGATCCTCCTTTTGATTAGTGGGGTTATCTTCCTTTGACGAGGCAGGTTTCCCCGGGTGGCTTGGTTTGGTATGGTTCTCAGTAGTAATATGATTAATTTTGATTAATTACTATGTAACTGGGTTAATGGTAATTCATCAACTCGTAGTAAATAGCTTTAATAAAATTTTGCCAACACTTAAAAGCTAATGCAGTTGAGTCAGCCAACCTTAGAGCCTCATAGTTTGTGTTAAACTTGTTGAGTACAAGTTGTGTACTCACTCTTGCCTCTTCTCTACTTTTTCCTCTTGGATACGCTACTGCTGCTCAGTTCCTGCCGAGGCGAGGGAGTTCACCCAGAGCTACCAGGAGTACGAGGAATTCTATGCGTTATTCTCCCAGTCGATGTCCCTGTGGCGCCCTGCTCAGCTTTGGAGAGTTTTTTATCGTATTTTGTACTTCGCTTCCGCTGTATCAGACATTTTGTCATTAATGTAATAAATAACATTCGTATTTGCTTTATTATGTCTTTTTCGTGATATGTGCTTTGATATACTGTTCATTCTGTTGTATATACGTGTGACTTGATCCTGGCACGTATATGATTGCTCGGTTTATGTTCTTTTATAAACCGGGTGTTACAACTCGGCATGTCTCCGCAACTCCGCCAGCGACCCTACTCGGGGGCTGGGCGCCGCTACCACTTGGATTGTCTCCTCGACTCTGCCAGCAACCCTGCTCGGGGGCAAGGCGCTGCTACCACTCGGCGTGTCTTCGCGACTCCACCAGCAACCCTGCTCGGGGGGTGGGCGCCGCTACTACTCGGCGTGTATCCGCGACTCTGCCAGCGACCCTGCTCCGGGGCTGGGTACCACTACTACTCGGCGTGTCTCTGCATCTCCGCCAGCGACCCTGCTCGGTGCAGGGTGCTGCTACCACTCGGCGTATCTCCGCGACTCCGCTAGTGACCATGCTCGGGGGCTGGGCGCCGCTACCACTCGACGTGTCTCCGCGACTCTGCCAGCGACCCTGCTCGGGGGCTGGGCACCGATACCACTCGGCGTGTCTCCGCGACTCCACCAGCGACCCTGCTCTGATACCAGCTATGGCTGAACCACTTTGAATTACACCAGTTCGAGTGCGCTAAACATCTAAATGCACCTCAACTGGTATAATCATTGGTCTGTCGGGTAACATCCCGATGTAACCACTAAATATCCGACCGTAACACAAGTATACGTCCCGCATGAAGGCGAGTCAGAGATACAACATTCCACAATATTTTACATCACATAGAGAAGGGGTATAAATTACATCAGGGGTTTTGAAGCTAGTAAACCAAAGTTCTAGCTTTTACAAATTTATTCAAAAGAACTTAGAGAGGTTTAACACAACTATAAACAAACATCATAGGGTAGATGCCATGGAAAGCCTGAACATGACATCATTCAGCCGACTCATTGCTGGCTGGGGATAGTTCCCACTCCATAGACCAGCCAGGAGGTAAAACACTAGGCCAAGTCAAACTAGTGTTTAGGTCCTCACAAGTCATTCCTGAAATCAAAGTCACAAGCAAGACTGAGTATGCTAATACTCAACAAGACTAACCCGACTAAGGGTATATAATAGCTCCATATCTAGACATGATAGGCTTGGAAAGGTTCTATGGTTTCTTTTGCTGAAAAGCAACAAAGTGTTTGTCCTTAATTTCAAATTTTAGCTTTTAGATTCTAGTTTCATTAACCATTCTAGGTATGCACCTATCTATACAAACATGGTAGAGGAATTAATTTCATCCCACCATATTAAATATCGTTTTGTTTCACTTCTTACTCTATGTGGCAAAGGGATCAAGCAGTCTCAATTTTCGCGAGAAACGGATGATTCTGAATCGAATTTCCAACCTTGCAAGGGTAAACCTAACACACACGCTTGGAGTACTGTCGAGTCACTCCCAAGCAACCGTTGGCTTCTCATTTCGGTTCATGGATTAGTGCCACTCTCCCCGACTATAGAGAACCACCACATCTCTGTACCCGTGGTGTTGCAACATAATTTAATTTCCTATCTCTAAGACAGAGTGGGAGGTATGTCCACTTGCCAGGCCGATCAGTTACTAGGCTTACCGCTTACCATATTTACGGCATGTGGCCAGTACTTTCAAATGCTTAACCACCGCTACCACACACTGCGGCCTTAGCAATTTATCAACACAGATGGATTTCAACCATGAAGCTTGTAACCAAATTCGTCCATTGTCCTTATAGTGATTACAAGATTGTAATCAATCAACTCCTATGAAGCGCGCGAGTGACAGACAATCACTCGACTTTTACCGGTCCTATTAGCATAGCATCTATTCGGACTCAGTTTCTAGTATTCAATCAATAGGTACCTAGAATTATACATCTAAGGTTTTCATTCAACTCTAATAACTTAAATGCACAAGTATTTAGTAATAAAAAATAGCTTAATTTAAAATAATAGGATTATGCACCGGGGCTTATCTTTAGTGGCGTCTATAGGGTCACTAGCTTTTGGCTCTTCTGAATCTTGGTTCGGGACTTCAGTTAATTCTGCAACGTTGGCCTGGGCTTCAGAAAAATCCCCGTTTGGTTCTTGGATGAGTTCGTACATTCCGTCTGCTAGCGGGGTGGCTTCTATATGAAATGCAATAGTTGGAAAATAGTGAGGTGCTTCAGTATAGCTTTCCTTCACTATAACGTTGTAATCCAACAAAGCAAAATTTAAAACGAAACCTAACAGTTTTACTTCACTAGGCAATCATTGACCAAGTAAAAGTTATCACTACTAACTACAAGAAATAACATGGTGGAGGGTTTTTATTTCAATAAAACAATTCCATAGGAAAGATTTAATTAAATCCTTAAAGACACAAACAAAACACTAGAAAAGAATTTTAAAAGTACAATCTAGAGTTTGGTAAAGGGTCTACAAAAATTACATAGAGCTGGTCATGCTTTACACTACACATGGCCCAAGGCTCACTCATAGCATAGTTTTAGAACAAGAGATACAAATAAAAGAACTATAACTTAATTATATTTTTAGAGATAGCTACACAAGGATTCAACTCAACTCAAGACATCAAATTTGTATGGCTAATCAAAAGGAACACAACAAAATTGTTTTGGCATTTTTCTAATTTTTCTACAAATTTTTAGAATGTTTCAAAGTTTATTGAAAAAGATTGAAAGGGGTTTGATTCTTTTGCAGAAAGGACCCTGGAAAGATTGAAATCATTGCAATTGGGTCCTTGTTTCAAGGAAGAAGAAGACAGGGAAGGGGGTGGCCGATTCTGGTGAGAGGGGTCGCCAGCGGCGAGGGGCAAGGAGCCAGGGAGGATCAGTGGTTCAAGGCGCACATGTTGGTGTGCTTATAGGGGTGGATCAAGGGCTGGAGGGGGTTCGCCGGCGATGGGACAGTGCGCGGCGGCTGGGCGCTCGTCGGCGGTGGTGCTCTGGTAGGGGAATGGTGAAGATGAGGGGCTGGTGAGCTTCATAGGATCAGGGCGAAGCTAGCTAGGGGGTTGTGGTGGTCGTAGCGGTGCTGTGGTGGCGGGTCGACGGCGGACAGAGCTCGCCGGAGTTGATGGAGGGGAGCGGCAGGGTATGCCGGAGATAGAGCCCGACCGGGACTACTTATAGCCCAGAGATGAAGAGGATAAGGAAGAGAGGGGGCTCAGGGGATGAATTCGACCGGGGAGAGGCGAAATCGGTGGCGGCGCTAGCCTTCCCATGGGCGGCCGGCGAGGTGGCGTGAAGAGGAGGCCTCGGGGTGGCATGGCACGAGGCTAGCAGGCCAGGCAGAGGCGATTCGGAGAGCGGCAGCGCTTGCGCTCGATGCGTGGGGGCGGCGAGTCAGTTCGGGGAGAGGTTCCCAGCGGCGGTCGGGCTCGCCGGAAAAAGAAACAGAGGCGGCGAGCTGCGGCGTGGCGTGGAGGGAGGGAAAGGCGCCAGCGAGGAAAGGAGTGGGGTCAGGGAGGAGCCAAGGAGGCCGGGTGGCGTTCCAAACGGTGGCGCAGGTGGCCGGTGGGCGAGTGTAACACCCGGTTTATAAAAGGACATAAACCGAGCAATCATATACGTGCCAGGATCAAGTCACACGTATATACAACAGAATGAACAGTATATCATAGCACATATCATGTAAAAAGACATAATAAAGCGAATACGAATGTTATTTATTACATAAATGACAAAAATATCTGATACAGCGGAAGCGAAGTACAAATACGATAAAACTCTCCGAAGCTGAGCAGGGCGCCATAGGGACGTCGACTGGGAGACGAACGCCTAGAAGTCCTCGTAGTCCTGGTAGCGCTGAGCGAACTCCCTCGTGTCGGCAGGAACTGAGCAGCAGTAGCGTAGCCAAGAGGAAAAAGTAGAGAAGAGGCAAGAGTGAGTACACAACTTGTACTCAACAAGTATAACACAAACTATGAGGCTCTAAGGTTGGCTGACTCAACTGCATTAGCTTTTAAGTGTTGGCAAAATTTTATTAAAGCTATTTACTACGAGTTGATGAATTACCATTAACCCAGTTACATAGTAATTAGTCAAATTTACTCATGATACTACTGAGAACCATACCAAACCAAGCCACCCAGGGAAACCTGCCTCGTCAAAGGAAGATAACCCCACTAATCAAAAGGAGGATCTGGGCCGCTCATGACCGTGAGCACGGCTAGTATACCAGTTTTACACTCTGCAGAGGTTGCACATCTTTACCCATAAGTCATGAGCTACGCCAGTTGTTCATCACACTTCCTTAGGTGAGATGACTAGCAAACTCACTACGAGGCCGTTACAAAGAATCTCGTTGGAAAGGCGTAACCGCGAAGAGTTGGATCGGCGACGATGGGGCCCACCTCACGGGGGTACAAGCACATGTACGCAAACCAAGCACAGACCAAGCCGGAGGAGCAGGGACCATTGAAGCTTACCACCCTTTGCCCCGCAGGTAAGTTACTCCAAACCAAAAAGACCTAATTAGTAAGCCAAGACCGTCCCATTCCAGTCTTGTGGTAGCGCTGTTGTCCCAGGTTGTCGCTCTATGAACCGGTCCTTATGGAGAGTGGCCAACCAAGCACTAAGCACCGTGCTGGCCCCCTAAACCATGTTTCTAACAAAACATATTTTAACGAGACGTGAGCCACTCAAGCCACACAGAGGGCCACTCTCAGAATTAAGTTCAAGTAAACCATTAATCAAATTAATTAAAAGGGACCAAGTGTGTTATAGCGCGGCACATAGCACAACTAACCAAAATGCAACCCAAGGGATATATAGAGGATATAAAGTGGCTAGGACAGTCCTTATAGGCATACAGTATTAAATGCAGTATAAAATTGTATTTAAAGATGATAGGTTGTTCATGTTATACTTGCCTTCCTTGTACTGCTCCTGCTGCTGCTCAAACTGGTCGGAAGACGGCTGCTCCGGGTACTGGTACTGGGGCTCCTCCGGTAGCTCGACGTCTACTCACGAACACATGGCAAAAAACAATGCACAACAATAAGCATACAAGCAAACACTAATAAAAACTAAGAAACAGTATATAAATACATAAAAACAGCACACTAAACTAGCCTAAAACTATTCTACGCGTCACAACGATCGCGTGGACATAAAGAACGCCTAAAACGGAGTTAAAATGCATATTCTAGGCTAAAAGCAAGTTCTAGGGGCTTATTTGCGATAAAAACTAAGTTCCAGGGGGGGTCTTCTGCAAAAACCGAGGGCTAAAATGTAATTAACCATTAAATCTGAGGACTAGCGTGCAAAACTGACGGCTCAGGACTGCGGGTTCTAATCTGAGAAAAACCAGGGGCCTAAGTGAATAAAACAGGGCCTGGTTGGAATTTCTTTTCAACTGCATGGAGCGCGGCTTGATTTAAGAAAAACTTAGGGGCTCTTTAGAAAGAAAACCAGGCCGAACCGGTATCTAAAGATATCAGCCGTCAGATCTGGATCTTGTGGCTCAGATCAAAGAGGTAAGCTAATCTAATCTCAGCCGCGCGTCTCGGATCGGACGGCTGAGGTCGAACGCGACCGATGGCGGCGGCGAGACCCGCCGGGGTTCTTCTTCCGCGGCGGCGCGTGGGGAAAAACTCGCCGGAGTTCACCGATTTAGGTGTTCCGGGGGTCAAATCGACCCGAGCTTGGGTCTGGGATGATCATCACGCCATGCGTGATCGATCTAGTGCCACAGCGAGGGTTGGCGGGGTTTAGGGCGGTGGATTCAACTGCGGCGGCGGCTCCGAGCGGACAGGACTCGCCGGCGTGAGGCGTGAAGGCCGCTCTGGGCGCGGGTTGTGGTGCAAAGGGGGTGCATGTGCACGTGCGGGGTCAAGGCGAACCCAAACCAGGGTCACGCGGGGCTGGGGTGTTCTGCAGAAGGTCCGCCACGGCGGAGCCAAGACGTGCGCGGCGGCGGAGCGCCGGCGCACTGTGCCCCGGTCGTTGGAGGGGCCTACGGGCTAAGATAGCTAGCCTAAAAGAGAGAGAGGGCTAGGCGGTGCTCACCGTGGGGTTGGGGCGGCTGGATTGCGCAACGCAGATGACCGACGGCGAGGTCCGGGCGGCGACGTTGGGCGGCGCTTGCGGAGGAAGTGATTGCAGGTCATTCCCGTGCGCCTGGATCTCGAGAAATGATGCGGTGCCGTGCTGCAAGGTTGGAAGGGGGTCAGGGAGGGCAGGAACGTCAACGGCGGTGAGGAAATTCGGCTGCGGCGAGATTCACCCGCGGCGAGGTACGAACTCGAATGCGACGATGCAGGTGCCGTGCTCGAGGAAGGTGGCCGCGAGGTTGCTCCTGGCGTCGAGGCAATGCTGCTGCGCTACTCCGGTGAGGCTGGGGAGCAGCAGAGCAACACGGCCGCGGCGGAGCAGAGGCGCGGCGAGGCGGAGCGGCGCGGAGCTAGGGTTGGGCGGCGATGGGCTGGGATAGGTCTCCAGGGGGGGTCCGCCGGGTGAGTTTAAAGGGGCCGGGTGGGGATTGCGGCGGGGCGCAGCGGGATAAGGATCCCGGTGACCTCGCCGGTGATCTCGGGCGGCCGTTGCGCGGAGCCGGGAAGGATTGGGAGAGGAGGGCGCTGACGCGCGGGCCCTGCGTGGCAGCGGGTGCGGTGAGCGCGTGCGAGCGGAGAGGCGCTGGCGGGTGGGGTCAGGCGCACAGGGGGGAGGCGGGAGGCTGGGCCGTGAGGGGCGGAGTGGCGCGAAGCGGGCCTGGGCGCTGGGTCGTGCGCTGGGAGGCAGGAGCGCGCGGTAAGGGGTGTGGGCCGCAGAGGAGAGAGGGGGAGTGGCTGGGCCCGCGTGGTTTGGGCTGGGAAAAAGGAAAGTGGGCCATGGGCCGCTTCGGGTTGGGTTTGTTTTCGGGATGGGCTGGTTTTTCAAGCTGGGTTGAAAGGCTAGCTTGGGTTTTGGTCTTTCTAGTCCTTTCTATTTCTATTTTCTTTCCTATTTCTTACTCAACTCAAACTTAACCCAAACAACTATTTGAATTCAAACTTGAATTTGAATTCCACTCTAAAACTCAAACAATTAAAACAAATGCACCTGCATGAATGCAACAACAAAAAATTTAAACCTATGATAAAATTTTAAATACTTGAGGAACAAACATTAGATCAACTAAACACAATAAATCTTAGAAAATTAAATAAAGCCAGTTAAATTTATTATTAAAAGCTGGAATTTAAATTAGGGTGTTACAGCGAGGAAAACCACGGCGGCGGCGGCCTGCCAAGCTTCGGCGGAGCTAGAGGTTGAAGATGAGTTGGAAGGACTTGTCTATAAATTGTGAAAAGTTTAGGGGCATGAGTGTAAACTAAAATTTGCCACTGAATTAAGGCTCAAATGAAAAAGTGCCCAAAATGAAAGTTGTTCAGTTTTTCAAGATCTACAACTTTTATGTTGTGAAAATTTGTGCTAGATCAAAGGATTTGAAAATATTTTCGAAAGTTCAAATGAACTCTAATTTAATAAAAGAAAAACACTATTTGGTAGCAAATTACAACAAATTTAGGACTAAAATGCAATAAAGCTGCCAAAGTAATGTTTACTAATACATTTGCAAGAAAGCCCTTCGCAAAGTTGAATTTGCTCCCTAAGTCAAAAACTTTTACAAAAAGGGACTCGTAATTTTCCATAATTACAAAAATACCCCTAATTTTGCACAGGAAATTTTTAACTTTCAAACAACTTTCAAAGTTGATAAGCACAAAGTTCACACATCATCCTATGTTCTAATTACAAAAGAATCTCGCCCCGAGATTCTAGATTAGGAATGGACTAGGATGTTAGGTACCTGGATTCGTCCTAAGGAAGTCGGGAAAATTTTGTTGGAGATAGTGCTCGGTTTCCCAAGTAGCTTCTTCCTCGGTATGATGTTTCCATTGGATCTTGTACATTACTTCTTTCCTTGCTGTCGAGGATTTTCATTGGATATTCCATGTAGGATAAATCCGGTTCTATTTCTAAGTCTTGTTGCTCAATAATTTCTTCAGAGACTTTAACACATTTCTTAAGCTGGGAGATGTGAAAGACGTCATGGACGGCTGCTAACCGAGAAGGAAGTCGAATTCAGTAAGCCACTGGTCCACAAGCTTCAAGGATCTCTAAGGGTCCGACACAGCGAGGCGCTAGTTTTCCTTTTAAGCCGAACCGCTGAACACCTTTGGTTGGAGATACCCTCAAATACACGTGATCCCCAACTTCAAATTGCAACAGTTTTCTCCTCGTATCTGCATAGCTCTTTTGTCTGGATTGAGCGGCTTTAAGGTTGACTTGAATAACTTTCACTTTGTTCTCCGCCTCAGTTACTAAATCAGGTCCAAAAATTTTGCGTTCTCCTGTCTGTGACCAACTCAAAGGAGTCCGACATCTTCGGCCATACAGCGCTTCAAACGGTGCCATCTTCAAGCTTGACTGATAGCTGTTGTTGTATGAGAACTTTGCTAGGGCCAGACATTTATCCCAGTTCTTGTCATTCTGGATGACACACGCTCGTAACATATCCTCAATTATTTGGTTTATCCTTTCGGTTTGTCCATTAGTTTGAGGATGATAAGCGGAGCTACGAATCAACTTAGTTCCAAGGGAAGCTTGTAGTTGTTCCCAGAAATGTGCAACAAATTGTGCTCCGCGATCAGATATGATCGTTTTGGGTACACCATGGAGACGAATTATTTGATCAAGATAGACTTCCGCATAAATTTTAGTAATGTAAGTAGTATGCACAGGGAGAAAATGAGCAGTCTTGGTCAATCTATCAATGATCACCCATATTGAGTCCCAAGATGTAATTGGCAGGGGTTGTAGTGTACCCGCTATTTTGAGATGACTAGCTTTAATCTTCTGGCAAACATCACACTCAGAGACATACTTAGCTATTTCCCTCTTCATTCTGGTCCACCAGTAATTCTGTCTAAGATCCTGGTACATCTTGGTACTACCAGGATGAATGGAAAACTTTGAGAGTTGTGCTTCATAAAGAATTTGTCTTCAGAGTTGATGGTCATTGGGAACAACAATGCGATTGTCGAACCATAAAACTCCCTTGTGGTCCAGATGAAAACACTTGTACTTTTCTTCACCTTGAGCTAGCTTTTGCTTGATAATCTTGATACCTTCATCATCTAATTGTGCCAAGATGATATTATCTTGAATCGTAGGCTCAATTGTTATATGATTCAAACTCCCTTGTGGAACCATCTCTATGTTCAATTTCCTCATTTCATTACATAGAGTCTCATTGAATGATTCTGCCTCTAAACAATGGCAATGTGACTTATGACTGAGTGCATCCGCAACCACATTTGCTTTGCCAGGGTGATAATGTACTTCAAGATCATAGTCCTTGATGAGCTCAAGCCATCGTCTTTGCCTCATATTCGGATCAGCTTGTGTGAAGATGTACTTGAGACTCTTATGGTCAGTGTAAATATTGCAATGGGTTCCCATAAGATGATGCCTCCATATCTTGAGAGCATGGATAACTGCTGCTAACTCAAGATCATGAGTAGGATAGTTCTTCTCATGAGTCCGAAGTGCTCGTGATGCATAAGCAATTAGCCGGTTGTCTTGCATAAGTACGCATCCAAGTCTGGTGCCAGAAGCATCACAATAAACATCAAATGGCTTGGTATTATCTGGTTGAGCTAACACTGGGGCAGTGGTTAGTTGCGCTTGAAGAGTGTGGAATGCTTCTTCACACTTGTTATCCCAAACAAACTTTAACTCCTTTCTTTAGTAACTCCGTCACAGGTTTGGCTATTCTGGAGAAGTCTGGGATGAAGCGGCGGTAGTATCTAGCTAAACCAAGAAAACTTCTTATATGATGGACTGAAGTAGGAGGCTTCCAATCCATTACTTCCTGAACTTTGCTTGGATCAACGGATATGCCTTCATTGGAGATAGTATGTCCTAGAAATTTCACACTATCCAACCAGAATTCACACTTCGAGAATTTAGCATATAGGCGATGATCCCGTAATCTTTGAAGAACAACTCGCAAGTGGTTAGCATGATCCTCTTCATTCTTGGAATAGATCAGAATGTCATCAATAAAAACAAGCCGGTGCATTGGTAAGGCCAAAGGACATAACCAGATACTCGTAGAGTCCATATCTGGTAGAGAAGGCCGTCTTTGGTATGTCACAGGGCTTAGTTTTGATTTGATGGTAACCAGAACGAAGATCAATCTTAGAGAAAACTTTGGCTCCGGCTAACTGATCAAACAAGATGTTAATGCGGGGAAGAGGATACTTATTCTTAATTATCACTGCATTGAGGGGTCTATAGACCACACATAGCCTGAAGCTGTTATCATTTTTCTTCACGAATAGGGCTGGGCAACCCCAAGGTGAATGTAACACTCCAATTTAAATTTCAGTATTTAATAAATTTAATTGGCTTTATTTAATTTTCTAAGGTTTATATGCTTAGTCTTGCATTTAATTTAATTTTCTTTCACAAGGAATTAAAATTTTTCTAGGATAAATATGTTTGTGCATTCATGCTGGTGTATGGTTTTATTTTGGTTTGAGTGCATAGGAGTTGAATTCAAATTTTATTTGAATTCGAATTAGATTTGTGTTGAGTTTGAAGAAGATGAGGAAACCAAAACCCAGCCCAACCAGCAAGCCCAACCCGCGAGCTGGCCCAGTCCCTCTCCTTCCTTTCCCCGCGCTCGGCCCACCTCCCTTCCGGATCGGCCCAGCAAGATAGTGCCTCTTCCCCGCGCCCTCCGCTCGCCCGAGCGCCGTTCCCTCGCCTGCCGCTGACAAGGCAGGCCCAAACGTCCGCCACGTTCCGCAGCGCCGCGTCCCGCTCCCCTCCGACTGACACCGCGACCCCACCTGTCATCTCTTTCCTTTCTTTCTCCCTCCGCGCGCTAGCGACCTCCGCTTCCTCCGCCCGGTCACCTCGACTGCACGTGGACCTCGCCAGCCCTGCCAGACCCACCGGCCAGCCTCCCCGCAGGCCCTCCCTTCCAGAACATTCCCTGCCCGAGCCCAGGATCATGCGCGGCCGTTGCGCGATCCGTTCTCGGCGCGGATCACGGCTGCTATTGTCGTAGCCTTCCCCAGCGCACACGCACACCCAGGATCATCGGCCCTGCCTTTATTCGGCCCCGCGCACGCCCCTGAACCCTACCACACCTCGCCAAGGCCGCCACCGAGCTCCAGCACCACCGCCGCCCTGCTCCGCCGCACAGAGCCATCTGCGCCGTCGTGCCCACGTGAGCACAGGCCACCTCCACCCCTGTGAACCACCGCAGACGCTCCGTCTTGCATCTAGGAAGCTCCTCGAGTCGGCCATCCTCTTCTCCGAGCCGTGCGGCGCCGGAATTTCACCAGAACACCGCCGCAAGTGAGCTCCACGAGTTGAACCACGGGATCCAGAAGCCAGAGGACCCCTGCAGCCGCCTCCTCCCCGATCTCCACTTCACCCTTGCCACCGGTCAGTGTCACCGTCGACCCTGCACGCCATTCCAGCCTAACCCGAGCCCTCGGTAAGCTCCAGCGCGTTGCCCTGGACCTTTTGCGCTAGCTGTAGTGGCACGTAGGCCATCCCCGAGGCCAGAACGCCGTTCCAGGCGTCCCGCCGCCGCAGCTCCACCATGGCAGCACCTCTGCGGCATCTCCCAGCCCCACGCCGGCCTGGTTTCGTTATGCTCATGCACTGCGCACACGCACGCGCTCCTTTTGTGCCTAGTTACCCGCACGAACACACCCATAACGCCCTGCGCCGGTGAGCCTCGCCACGCAGAGCCGCCGCCACGGTTGGATTCACCGCCCTGAGCAATGCCAGCCCTCGATTTTTGCCCTAGGTGGAATACACATGTCGTATACTCCACCCCTGACCAAAAGCCCGGTCGTTTTGACCCCCGGAGCACTGGAATTGGTGAACGCCGGCGAGCCCCCGCGCAGCGCCACCGCGGGAATTGGTTTTCCGACGAGTTCCGCCGCCGCTGTCGCCCGCGTCAGGTCTGAGCCGTCAGATCTGAGATCAACGCGCCAGATTATATCGGGCGTACCGTTTCGCTGGTGATCTTGCTAAAGAGACCCTGGTTTTTCCCAGAATAAACCCGCAGTCCAGAGCAGTGTAAAGGTAATTCAAAAACCACCCCTATTTTTACGTTTTAAACCCTGAACTTCTTGGTTATAGAACCCGCAGTCCAGCCAGCGTAGTTTTGGGCGTTAGCCCCTGGGTCTATGCGTTTATTATGTTTTAGTCCCTGGTTTTTGCGCAGAAGCCCCTAGAACTCTGTTTTTCTTACAGTTTAACGCCTAGACCTTGTTTTAAGCCTAGATTTCGCGTTCTAGCTCCGTTTTAGGTGTTCCTTATATCCACGCGATCATTGTAACGAGTAGAACAGTTCTAGCTTAGTTTTGTTTGCTGTTTTTATGTAATGATGTACTGTTTCTTAGAGTTTGCTTTTGTTTGCATGTATGTGTATGTGCTGGACTTGTTTTGGCGTTGCGATTGTGAGTAGATGTTGATCCTTTGGAGGAGTACCAGTACCTGGAGCAGCAGGAGAACTTTGAGGAAGGAAAGTATAACATGAACACCACCTATCACTTTTAAATACATTTTCATACTGCATTTTAATATTGTATGCCAATAAGGACTTTCCTAGCCACTTTATACCCTTTATATACATATCCTTTGGGTTGCATTTTGGTTAGTTGTGCTAGGTGCCGTGCTATAACCCACTTGGTCCTTTTTAATTAATTTGATTAATGGTATATGCAACTTAATTCTGGGATGGCCCGCTTGAGTGGCTCACATCCCGTTAAAATGTGGTTTTTCTAGAAACATGGTTTAGGGGGCCAGCACGGTGCTTAGTGCTGGGTTGGCCACTCTCCCTAAGGACCGGTTCATAGAGCGACAACCTGGGACAATAGTGCTACCACAAGACTAGAATGGGACGGTCTTGGCTTACTAATTAGGTCTATTTGGTTTTGAGTAACTTACCTATGGGGCAAGGGTGGTAAGCTTCTATGGCCCTCGTACTGAGTGGCCTCGTCTGTGCTATGTGTCTTGATGCCCACTAGACCTGCTCCATAGTCGCCAATCCAACCCTCGCGGTTACTCCTTACCAACGAGATTCTTTGTAACGGCCTCGTAGTGAGTTTGCTAGTCATCTCACCTACGGAAGTGTGATGAACAACTAGCATAGCTCACGACTTGTGGGTAAAGATGTGCAACCTCTGCAGAGTGTAAAACTGGTATACTAGCCGTGCTCACGGTCATGAGCGGCCCAGATCCTCCTTTTGATTAGTGGGGTTATCTTCCTTTGATTAGGGGGGTACCCCGGGTGGTTTGATTTGGTATGGTTCTCAGTAGTTCATAATTAATTCTTATTAATTACTATATAACTAGGGTATGGTAATTCATCAACTTGTAGTAAATAGCTTTAATAAAATTTTGCCAAGATTAAAAGCTAATGCAGTTGAGTCAGCCAACCTTAGAGCCTCAGTTTGTGTTATACTTGTTGAGTACAAGTTGTGTACTCACTCTTGCCTACTCTACTCTTTTCCTCTTGTTCTCTTTTGGGATACCCTACTGCTGCTCAGTTCCCGGCGATGTGGAGGAGTTCACCAGGAGCTACCAGGAGTACGAGGACTTCTATGCATTCGTCTCCCAATCGACGTCCCTATGGCGTCCAGCTTCCGAGAGTTCCGTACTTGTTTTACGCTTCTGCATACTCTGTATCAGACATTTGTCATTTATGTAATAAATAACATTCGTACTCGCTTTATTATATCTTTTTACGTGATATGTGCTGTGATATACTGTTCATTCTATTGTATATACGTGTGACTTGATCCTGGCACGTATATGATTGCTCGGTTTATGTCCTTTTGTAAACCGGGTGTTACAGAGTGGTATCAGAGCTATATCGACTGTAGGACGAAAGCCTAGATAGAACTGGTCGAGTTTTAGGTCTTCTTCTCTCTAAGCCTTGTTTGCTGAAACTATTTTGCTATTATATTCCTTGAATTCCAAGGTTTTTACTCGTCTTGCCTTGATTTTTCTCTATAGAATAGTTTCCGTAGATTCTGGCCTAAAGTAAGTCGACTGATCATCATAGGTGTAAGCTAAATGACCCTTTATAATAGTGCGATAGAATGTTCTGCGACGCGTTGTGTTAGTCGAGTCGTGTGCTAAACTTGACTAAAGTGTGAACTTTTGAATGCTTGTTATTATGCTACATGTTTGATTTGGATTTTTGGATGATTGCATAGCTTAGTAGTTAAATTTGTTTAATGAAAATCAGTCTTAAGTTAAAGTTAATCAATTAATAAAACTGAGTTAGATCGTTGGGGTTAAAACCATGCACTCTATCCTGTCCACTCTATCATGCCCGAGTTTTCTAGCAGAAAAATGTCATATCCGTTGAAATTATTTCTGCAATATCCTTGCTCATACATCTTTTGTTCAAATCAGATGGTGAACACCAGGAGCACCGATTCCGGTTCTGGCTAGCAGGGGCAGAACAACCAGGGTACCGGGATACCGATGCCTCCACCCTTGACTCCGGAGCAGTACTTCCAGCTCCAAATGCAGATGATGGCCACCCTGAACAACACCGTTCAGGCATTGCAGCAGGTTCACGCTCAGCCGCAGCCTCCGCCTCCTCCACCACCGCAGACCCACGACAGGCGTGCAGAGTTTTTGAGGGATCACCCGCCAACGTTCTCCCACACGTCTGACCCACTCCAGGTGGACGACTAGTTTCGTGCAGTGGAGCACCAGTTGGACATCGCCCAGTGCGATGATCGGGAGCGTGTCCTGTACGCAGCAGGACAGCTGCGAGGGGCAGCTTTGGACTGGTGGGAGTCCCACCGGATTCAGGACAGCGAGGCTTTCACCTGGATCTAGTTCCGGGAGCAGTTCCGTAGCCACCACATCCCCGCGGGCGTGATGAAGACAAAGAAGAAGGAGTTCCTTGCGCTTAAGCAGGTAAATCCAGATATAATCCTTCAGCATTTCCTTTTGAGCAAAGACCTCCCTTGTTCTATCCTTTTGAAATAGGAAAAGCTAAGCTAATCCTTCATCATACATCCTTCTTTTTCACTTCAGGGGACTATGACGGTGACGGAGTACCGTGACCATTTCCTTCAGCTCGCTCGCTACGCCCCTGCCGAGGTCGCGGATGACCATGACAAGCAGGAGCACTTCATGGAGGGTCTTGAGGACTACATCCAGTATGCGCTGCTCAACCTCCGCTTCGACGACTTCAACCATCTGGTTGACAGCGCGCTCAACACGGAGTGCAAGCACCAGGAGATGGAGGATAAGAAGAGGAAGATCACTCCAGTTGCTTCCGGCAGCAACACCCGTCCTCGCCTCCAGCCGCCCCAGCAGTACCAGCAACAACAGCAGTACCGGCCTCCCCAGCAGTACCAGCAGCGGCCGTAGTAGTACCCGCCTCGACAGCAGCAGAAGCGGGCCAGGGCCAGAGGTTTCCAGCACCTCCGGCTCGTGTCGCTCCACCAGCTCCGCCAGCACCTCAGGCTCCACGGCAGGCAGCTCCTCCTGCCGGACAGCAGGCTCCAGCACTCCCTCGCACCTGCTATCTGTTGGCGCTCCTTAAGTACCCATTTTATTATACAATTAGGAGATGTTTTGGTAATTTCTTCGGGATGATTCATGTACTAACCCGCCACTTGGCACCCGAGCTTGACCTTTTTTTATTTGTCCTGAATTTTGGAGCATGTTGTGTTTTGGCAGGAAATTGGACATTTTCGGAGATGTTTTGACGCATGGTCACAACTGGGCTAAGATGAGGAATAAGGAGAAGAGGCCGCACGTGAAAGATGGGACCGAAAGGGACCATAAAGGGCCCAGGCCGGCCGGCCTGGAGCCCTCTGAGCCGGCCGGCCAAGCCCATTCCGGGGCCCAATCGGCCTCAATTTTCTTCAGCGCGAAGTATGCGTCAACCCAAATCTGTGTTTTACCAAAACCATCGACCAGAACCGCCTATATATACCCCGAAGCCTCCGTCAAAGAGGGGGGGGGCGGAGAATCGAAAGATCACAGTGAGATTCGGAAGAGAGCATCCAGAGACGAGTTTCAGAGATCCATTCGAGTCAGACACAAGAGAAAGGCGACACCGGAGGCCTCATCGTCCCTCGAAGCCGCTGCAAGTTGGAGGACAGCAAGGGATCCATCCCTTGCCAGAGATTTCGTCACCATGATCGACTACGCTTCGCTTAGCTTCATGGGGTAAAGTCCTCGTTTGTTCATGGGGTTGTAAGGAGATCTTGAGTTGTAATTGCTGAATCCTTTATGAGATTGATCTATCACGATTCTTGTTGATGATGCTTTGATGCTTAATAGTTCGCGACTTGGCTTTGGGTTTGCTTTGCTCTTGCATGGTTTACTTAGATTACATCAACTATTGTGTTCTTGTTGATTCGTTACCGATTATCCTCGTGTAGTGACAGTATACGGGAGGGAATGGTTTTGATCTTGGAACACACCTTTGGTAGATTAGATCCGTTCTTCGTTGCTTGGCGATTACATCTCTAGTGATCCTAGACCCTATGGACAAATGCTCTTCATATCTTGTGCAGACACCTATCATTGCTCACTAGTCTAGATTGGATTAGATTGGTTAGATTAGATCTATTTCACACTCAAACACTCAATATAGATCTTTTACCAACATCATTAGTGCTTAGTTAAGAATAGTAATACACTTGTTCTGTGGATTGATAAACCTTGGGGGAATACTCTAAGGGAAAAGCTACACGATCCGTGCACTTGCGGTACATAAATTGGTGCTCTAGGGAGCGTCAACAAGCTTTTCTGGCGCCGTTGCCGGGGAACAAGCGATTTTGCTACGTTTAACTTTGTATTAATTTTGTTGGTTACTAACACCTAACATTTTCCCTAGAAAATTTTTGTTTTCTTGTTTTTGTTTTGATTGTCTAGATGGCCCATCACATTCAACACGTGGAGGAAGGAGAAAAATCACTGAGGGATTATGCAAGCCCGCGATCGGAGGACTTCGACATGCAAAAGTCAGATTCGGTGTTGCGAGCCACCGAGTACGAGATCAAGCCTCAAATCATCAAGATGGCGGCGGCAAACCCCTTTAGAGGAGATGAGACAGACAACCCATATAGACATATCAAGTGGTTCACAATGCTATGCAACACGGTACAACAAGATGGAGTTCCGCTAGCTTGGTTTAGATGGAATCTTTTCCCATACTCACTTGCGGAAGAAGCGAGAAGATGGTTTGCACTTGCATCCTTCGAGGTAAAAGGAAATTGGGATGACTTGATGAAGAAATTTTGCGAGCGGTTCTTTCCGTTAAGCAAGGTTCAACATATTTGGAAGCAAGTGATCAACTTCGCGCAAGGAGAAAAAGAAGGGATAGATCAGCATGGGATAGATTCAATGGATTGATTGAACAAGGACCGAAGCTCAGATTTTCCGGTGAAGTACTCTTGCATACCTTTTACTTTTCCCTAACCCCTGAGTGCATGCAGTTTGTTCAAATGTGTGCAGGAGGAGATCTCATGGAGAAAACACTCATGGAAGCCGCCCAACTCCTACAAAAAATCAGCAAGGGTGCGGCCATGCGAAGAGATTGGGAAAAACGATGTTCGGCAAACTCCGAGGAAGAATCTCAAGTGCGGGTGCTTGCTGGAATTTTCAGAAAAGAGACATCGGAAGTGAGGGAAGAACAACCGAAGCATGGGAAAGTCATAGAGACAAACCACGATGAAGGAGCATCGATCCGGAGTGCAACGAAAGACGACCCGGAAAAGAAAGGAAGAACCTTGGGCGCCGCCAAATCGCTAAGGGAATTCGAGCAAATGGATTGGATACCAATTGACTTCGGAAGATTGTTCGACAAAACAAGACCGCATCCAAATCAGCGAGGAATGGCGAAGGTGATAGTGGAAGACTTCCCGCCTGATAATCACACGGGATATACATTTGGCAAGGAATCAGCCGGTGATATTATTCGGAAACTTTTTGAAGAAAAAGAGGTAGAGATTGACTTGGACGAAGTGCTGGAGGTCAAAAGGATCATGGGAGTAAAATCAGAATCATCACCCTACATGCACATAGCCCAAGTATATGCGATTGGAAGCGATCAAGGCGAAGGTAATCCATCACCCACACCTCGTGTTGATTACATGATAGACAGAACAAAATGTTGCAATGTTCTATGTGACGTTGGCGCCCATGTTAGTGTGATGAGTTCTAAGGTTTATGTTGGGCTTTTTAACGAAACACCAAACCTAGATGCTACAATCATTAAATTTATCATGGGAGATGGTAGATTAATCAAACCGCTAGGAGTGCTTAGAAATCTAAATGTTGCTATAGCGGGTAAAAAAATTCCTACCGACTTTTTTGTGATTAATGCTAGTGATGATGAGCATGAAGGCATAATCCTTGGAAAACCCTTTCTCAAATTAGTAAATGCTATTCTAGATGTTGGAAAAGAGATTGTCACTTTTGATCTAGATGGAGAGAAGCACACTTTCAAATTTCATTCAAAACCGTCTCGTGCTTTACCTCTACCTCTTGATAACGAAGGGGTAGAGAGCATTCGTTTCATTGATTCTTTCAGGGATCCTCTCCAACGCGCTTTGGAGAATGGGGACACACAAGACGATCAAGATGGAGAACTAGTGGAAACAATGGAAGAGTTGAAGCCGCAACATGGGAATTTGGAGGAAGAAAAATTTGAAGACATTGGAGAATTAGATCAAGAAGAGGATGGTGCGCCCGATGTTGAGATGAAGCCGCTCCCCAAGGGATTGAAATATGAATTTTTGGGAGACGGCAAGACTTTTCCGGTGATTGTTAGCGACGAATTGAGCCCGAAAGAGATGGAGAAGTTGCTGAATTTATTAAAGAAGCACAAAAAGGTGATTGGCTACTCGATTAATGACTTGAAAGGTATTATCCCTGCTTTTTGCACACATCGTATACAACTCGAGGAGCAATACAAGCCGGTCGTAGAGCATCAAAGAAGGTTGAGCCATGCTATGCGTGATGTGGTGAAGAAGGAGGTTATCAAATTGCTGAATGCCGGAATAATATACCCCGTGCCACAAAGTGAATGGGTAAGCCCCGTGCATTGCGTTCCGAAGAAAGGAGGACTCACGGTTGTGAAAAATGAGAAGGAGCAATTGATACCACAAAGAACCATCACGGGATGGAGGATGTGCATCGATTATAGAAAATTGAATAAGGCAACGAGGAAGGATCATTTTCCACTACCATTCATTGACGAGATGCTAGAAAGGTTGGCAAAGCATTCACACTTTTGTTACCTTGATGGATACTCAGGATTCTTCCAAATACCTATTCATCCGGATGATCAACATAAGACCACATTTACTTGCCCGTATGGAACTTTTGCATATCGGAGGATGCCTTTTGGATTGTGCAATGTGCTCGCTTCTTTTCAAAGATGCATGATGGCTATATTTTCAGATTTCATAGAAGATATTATGGAGGTATTCATGTATGATTTCTCGGTGCATGGTACTTGCTTTGAAAATTGCTTGGCAAATTTGGAGAAAGTTCTTAAAAGATGTGGAGAGGTTGATCTTGTGCTCAATTGGGAGAAGTGTCATTTCATGGTGAAAGAAGGAATTGTCCTCGGTCATGTTATCTCCGAGAGAGGGATAGAGGTGGACAAAGCAAAGATAGAAACCATGGAGAAATTGCCACCACCTACGGACATCAAATCTTTGAGGAGCTTTCTCGGTCATGCCGGATTCTATAGAAGGTTCATAAAGGATTTTTCAAAAATCACCAAGCCATTGACACAACTTCTCCAAAAAGATGTGGAATACACCTTCGATAGTGATTGTCTTCACGCCTTTCGAACACTCAAGCAATATCTCATAAGTGCTCCTATCATGCAACCTCCGGATTGGAATCTACCTTTTGAAATCATGTGTGATGCAAGCGACTACGCCGTAGGAGCCGTTCTTGGACAAAGGAAAGAGGGGAAGGTAAATGCTATCTACTATGCAAGCAAGACTCTCAATGAAGCCCAAGTTAATTATGAAACAACGGAGAAAGAATTGCTTGCCGTGGTATTCACTTTCGAAAAATTCAGATCATACATAGTAAATTCAAAGGTGATAGTTTATACCGACCATGCGGCAATCAAGTATCTCTTGTCCAAGAAAGATGCTAAACCACGCTTGATTCGATGGATCCTATTGCTACAAGAATTCGATGTGGAGATAAGGGACAAGAAAGGGGCAGAAAATGTTGTGGCCGACCACCTATCAAGGATGAACCATGGAGATGATGGAAAAGAACCTATCGAGGATCAAATGAGAGATGATCACCTATATAGAATTCTCGACAAAGATAGTTGGATGAATGAAATAATAAGGGCAATAAAAGGGATGCCCTTGGATCACTTGGATAAGAATGCAAAGAAAAGAGTGATCACGGAAAGAAGAAAATACTATTGGGATCCACCATACTTATATAGATATGGAGAAGATGGAGTCCTAAGAAGATGCATACCAAGGGAGGAACGTGAAGAAGTTCTAAGAAAGTGTCACTCGTTGGGATATGGAGGATATTATGGGCACTTTAGAACTCAAGCTAAGGTATGGGCTAGTGGATTCTATTGGCCCGAGATGCATGAAGACGCGGAAAGATTTGTTTCGACTTGTCCAGAATGCCAAAGGACAGGGAATATCTCGCAAAGAAATGCCATGCCGTTGAACTACAACATGCAAATAGATCTATTTGATGTCTGGGGAATCGATTTTATGGGACCATTTGTGAACTCACATGGGTTTGAGCATATATTGGTGATGGTGGACTATGTTTCTAAGTGGGTTGAAGCTATGCCATGTCGGAAGGCATCAACGGAGGAGTCCATACACATGATTAAATCGGTTATCTTCCCTCGATCTGGCGTCCCGAGAATCTTGATAAGCGATGGAGGAACACACTTCGCAGGCAAAGACTTTGGTAAATGCTTGAAGAAATTGGGAATTGAACATAGAGTGTCCACGGCTTATCACCCCCAAACAAACGGACAAGCAGAAACTTCGAACAAGCAATTGAAGGGCATTTTAAAGAAGACCGTGATAAAAGGAGGAAAAGATTGGTCAAAGAGACTAGATGATGCACTATGGGCATATCGTACGGCACACAAAACCCCGATTGGTATGACTCCTTATCAATTTGTTTATGGAAAAACATGCCACTTACTGGTTGAGCTAGAACATAAGGCGTATTGGGCGATGAAGGAGATGAACTTTGATGCGGAAGCCGCTGGAATTAAAAGGAGAATCCAAATAAACGAATTGGAGGAGTTAAGATTGAAAGCGTACAATAGTGCATTAATTTACAAAGAAAGGATGAAGAGGTGGTACGACAAGCGATTACAAAACAAGGAATTCAAAGAAGGAGACAAGGTCCTACTCTACAATTCAAGATTCAAACTTTTTGGCAAAGGAAAATTACAAAGCTAATGGGATGGACTGTACGTCGTACACTCAGTTTCACGTACGGGAGCGGTGACAATCATGGATGTGAAAGGTGACCAATATGTGGTGAACGGACAGCGACTAAAGGTATTCTTGGAGCCCGACGTCGTACTCCTTCATTACATCAACATATACACCATGGAGGAGGAACCGAAACGTCAAGCCTAACGAAGTTAAGCAAGGTAAGTTTGTAAATATTCTCTTTTAGATTTTATTTTTGTAGTTTTATTTTTATTTTGGACAAACTTCGAGTAAAACATAGGCTCATAATTTGTTGGTGGGCACCTCGGAAAAATTTGGAGCCCAGGGGGCCGAAAAATCCCCTGGGCCGGCCGGCCCAACACCCCTAGGCCGGCCGGCCTGAGGCTCCTCGTGTGCGATTCGGTCTCGATTTTTGGTAGGTACGAGATAAGGAAATTTCAAACTTGTGCCTTATAGATTTCGCATGCCAAAACCGAAGAGATATTGGACTTCTCGTCCAAGTCTTTTCGGGACTTAAATAGAGGCGCGGGTTAGATCTATTATCTCATACTTTTCAATCTACACCAGCACATCGTGAGAGGTGTCGACAATGGCCGTTCCAGCGAGCGCAAGACCAATGATTGCAGCAACGGAGATCAAGGAGAGAGGCATGGCACCCGACACCCCGACGCCAAACCAGCAGATGCCTAGCCCCATCTCGGCGACTGATGCGCCGCCCCTCCTTGTCGAAGCAAAGCGATGTGAAGCGAAGGCCCCTCCGAAGAAATTTAACACCCAAGCACGGATGAGCGTCGGAGGGAAGGGCCTTCTGTGGTGCAAGAAGAAGCTAGCTGAAGCCCAAAGGGAGGTCGTCATCATCAGCGACGAAGACGAGGGCGAGAAGCGACAAGACAAAGAGCCACCCGCACCTAGGCGTTCCTTGCACCTTCTCGGAGTTAAAAGGAAAAACTACATCGAGCACACCCCGGAGCCGAAGGACTATGCGGGGGACAGCGATTGGGAGAGCTACATGAGCCCCGGTTCATGAGGCGCCATCGGTCATGACTACGATGATGATTGGCCGGGGTGGGCCGAAGAGGAGAGAAGGGAGGAAGACGACCCCTCCGGAGGTGACAGCGGCAAAGAGAAGAAGAAGGACGATGACGAGCCCGAGGACGACAGCCCCAACCGCGACGGGCATCACTCCGGGAGCTGTTTCAAGTGCCGCAATGAAATTGCAGATCTCTGCGCCACCATTGATAGGTGTCACGATCAACTCATGGCAATGGATCGAAGGATGGACGACATCGAGAGCTTGGTTGAGAGAGTCTACAACTTCCTTGTCCGCAACATAAGGAAGTTATTCAGGATGGTCGGAGATCTACAAAAGCAAGGAGGAGGACGCCCTAGATGCAATTGCCCTAGGTGCCGTTGAGAACACCGACGAGCGTCACACCCGTCTTTTATATCATTGCGACGAGGATGCCGCATAATCTAAGCATGGGGGGGAAGGTGTGACGGCTCGTTGATTGAATTTTGTTAGTCTTTGTTTAGTCGAAAGTTCGTCGTGTGCGTGTCTTTAATTCCGCATGTGTGAGAGTCATAGTCTAGTTGTGTTCTTTATTTTTCGCATGTGTGAGAGTGAGTCTTAAATTAGTGTTGAGTCATGAAAACAAAATAAAAAGAGTCTTTATTTTTTTGGATCGTGCAATTTTATTTATGCATTTAGTTTTACTTTATTTTCTTTAAAGCAATTGTTCACGAGCGTTGTCATGAAAATTAATTCGTATTTGTGGAGCTTAGTAAATTATTCGTCCATGTTAATACCCACACTTGAGCTTTGATCTAGCGCTTGGTTTTGATTATGCTTGCGAGTAAGGCATGATTTGGAGGACTTTAATTTCATAAAAATAATAAAGCCCCTACAAACATAAGGTTGATCAAGTTCTTGACAAGTCGAGAGTAAAAATCCTATCATCCAAAAGCTATATTCGTTCCACCATAAGCATTGGATGTGCATTGAGTTGAGTTAGGATTTCTTTCTCTTGGGATTTTTAATTTTGAGCAATGACTGTGTCCGTAATTTTCATCTCTGAATTGCTAGCCCTGTTAATATTCGGTAATGAGAATTCCTTATCGGAACAAGTCATGAGATCTACCGGATTCCAAAGCCCGAACCTAAGATTATCTTGTTTATTATCCTTTTCCTTGACCACAACCCAATTATAAGGATACGTTCTGTTTCTGCGCATGATTTGTATAAAATATAATTTTGGGATGAAGAAAGGAAGGAGTACTAGAAAAACGGACCGAAGCCGAGCTGGGAAAGCCCCAGGCCGGCCGGCCTACACCCCTTGAGCCGGCCGGCCTAGGCCCCTCTGGCCTCGGCTCGGGCTCCAAAAATTCAGGGAGCCACTTCGGAGATTTGCCTATCTATGTTTTATAGAAAGTGTCCTATGAAAAGGTTCGGAAAAGAGAAAGAAAATTCGGGAGAAAGAAAGAAAGAAAAAAATGTATGAGAAGAAAAGAATAAATGAAGGGATTCTATGGTTAGAGAAGTGCAAAGAGATATCACCTTGTTGTTCGAGAACAATATCCTCAATTCCAACCATGTGCAATCCGACAACGAGGACGATGCTTGTACCTTGAAGTCAATCTTTTTGTATGCCTTTGCACATGTTCACCATTCTAAATCTTCTTACCCTTGAACCCTTTACATTATGGAGAAACTCTCATGATCATTGGCTCGGAAGGTAAGCAATCATTAGAAGGTTTTTTTTTAATTTGACAATATATGTATATACTTTGCTAAGCCTCACCTATAGCCCCACTTTATACTTGAGAGACTTTTGGGAGATGAGAGTTTGCAAATAATAATAGGATAGCCACTTATATCGAGAGACATGAAAGGACTTGTGCAAGAATTTTTGGTTTAACCTTTGTTGCAGGGTATTTTGCTTCTAAAAACTAAAAAAAAAAGAAAAAAAAACCTCCAAGGATGGCAAGAAAAGCAAGTGTTGTCGATATTCGAGTTGCCGATTAAACGTTAGAGTCGTGGAGTAATATTGGATGAGTTTTTAAACGCCCATGATATGATTATCCTTGCTGCTCCTCTGACCTTTGTTTGAACAAATATTGTTATACTTGTTTGCATAAGTAAATTTTGCAGTTTGAGAACACTCAAGCAACCCATGGAAGGACTTGATGATTTGATTTGCTCGAGGACGAGCAAAAGCTAAGCATGGGGGGAATGTTGGCGCTCCTTAAGTACCCATTTTATTATACAATTAGGAGAGGTTTTGTAATTTCTTCGGGATGATTCATGTACTAACCCGCCATTTGGCACCCGAACTTGACCGTTTTCGATTTTGTCCTGGATTTTCGAGCATGTTGTGTTTTGGCAGGAAATTGGACATTTTCGGAGATGTTTTGACGCATGGTCACAACTGGGCTAAGATGAGGAATAAGGAGAAGAGGCCGCACGCGAAAGATGGGACCGAAAGGGGCCAGAAAGGGCCCAGGCCGGCCGGCCTGGGGTCCTTTGAGCCGGCCGGCCTAGCCCATTCCGGGGCCCAATCGGCCTCAATTTTCTTCAGCGCGAAGTATGCGTCAACCCTAATTTGTGTTTTACCAAAACCACCAACCAGAACCGCCTATATATAGCCCGAAGCCGCCGTCAAAGAGGGGGAGACGGAGAATCGAAATATCACAGAGAGATTCGGAAGAGAGCATCCAGAGACGAGTTTCAGAGATCCATTCGAGTTAGACACAAGAGAAAGGCGACACCGGAGGCCTCATAGTCCCTCGGCGCCGCCGCAAGTTGGAGGACAGTAAGGGATCCATCCCTTGCCGGAGATTTCGTCACCATGATCGACTACGCTTCGCTTAGCTTCATGGGGTAAAGTCCTTGTTTGTTCATGGGGTTGTAAGGAGATCTTGAGTTGTAATTGCCGAATCCTTTATGAGATTGATCTTTCACGATTCTTGTTGATGATGCTTTGATGCTTAATAGTTCGCGACTTGGCTTTGGGTTTGCTTTGCTCTTGCATGGTTTACTTAGATTACATCAACTATCGTGTTCTTGTTGATTCGTTACCGATTATCCTCGTGTAGTGACAGTATGCGGGAGGGAAAGGTTTTGATCTTGGAACACACCTTTGGTAGATTAGATCCGTTCTTCGTTGCTTGGCGATTACATCTCTAGTGATCCTAGACCCTATGGACAAATGCTCTTCATATCTTGTGCAGACACCTATCATTGCTCACTAGTCTAGATTGGATTAGATTGGTTAGATTAGATCTATTTCACACTCAAACACTCAATATAGATCTTTTACCAACATCATTAGTGCTTAGTTAAGCATAGTAATACACTTGTTTCGTGGATTGATAAACCTTGGAGAATACTCTAAGGGAAAAGCTACACGATCCGTGCGCTTGCGGTACGTAAATTGGCGCTCTAGGGAGCGTCAACACTATCACTGCGGCCAGCCGAGGCACTATGCCAACTCTTGCCCCCGGAAGGCACAGGCGGGACAGCAGGGGCGCCCAGCTCAGCCCAGGGCGCCAGCACAGGGTCGAGTGAACCACGTGACGGCCGAGTCAGCGGCCGAGGCTCCTAACGTGGTTATTGGTACGTTCATGGTCGACTCTCATCCAGCTACAGTGCTTTTCGATACTGGTGCTACTCATTCTTTCATTACCAAGTCATTTGTCGAGAAGCATGGTATACCAGTTTCTTGTATGAGGACAGCTATGGTAGTTACCTCACCTGGGGGCCAGATACATACATGTTCTATATGCTCCAGAGTTAGTATTGTCATAAGGGGGGTAGAGTTCCGCACTGGTTTGATCGTCATTGATTCCTCGGGGATAGATATGATTTTGGGCATGGAGACCCTTACCAGATGGGGAGGCCGTATTGATTGTGCTCAGCGGACAGTTCACTTGTCAGCATTTGATGGCCAAGAGGTGACGGTCAGTGCTACAAAGAATTCTGGATTTCTTCATCAGACGGAGGCTAGACCTATGGATGGTATTCGCGTGGTGTCTGAATTCCCGGATGTCTTTCCGGATGATTTGCCAGGTATGCCGCCTGAACGCGACATTGAGTTTTCTATTGATCTCTTGCCTAGCACAGCTCCTATTGCAAAGCGGCCCTACCGTATGGCACCTATAGAGCATGAGGAAGTCAAGAAGACCATTGATGAGTTGCTAGCCAAGGGAAATATCTGCCGCAGCTTTTCTCCTTGGGCTTTTCCGTTGTTGTTAGTGGATAAGAAGGATGGTTCGAAGAGAATGTGCGTCGATTATCGGGATCTGAACGCAGTTACCATCAAGAACAAGCATCCACTGCCCCATATTGAGGATCTTTTTTATCTGCTTCGAGGTGCTTGTGTATTCTCGAAGATTGATCTGTGTTCGAGTTATTTTCAGCTAAGGATCCGTCCTGAGGATATTCCGAAGACGGCATTCACCTGCAAGTACGGGCTGTATGAGTACACGGTCATGTCTTTCGGCTTGACTAATGCCCAGGCTTTCTTCATGCACCTGATGAACAAGGTTTTCATGGATTATCTGGATGTCTTCGTGGTGATCTTTATTGATGATATTCTGATCTTTTCCAAATCAGAGGCAGAGCATGAAGTTCATCTGAAGCTAGTGCTGCAGAGATAGAGGGAGCATCAGCTGTATGCTAAGTTCAGCAAGTGTGAGTTCTGGATTGACGAGGTTCCATTCCTCGGTCATATCATCTCCAAGGGAGGCATTGCAGTTGATCCGAGCAAGGTGAAGGATGTGCTCGAGTGGGAGACACCGCAGATGGTGAATGTAACACCCGGTTTATAAAAGAACATAAAACCGAGCAATCATATACATGCCAGGATCAAGTCACACGTATATACAACAGAATGAACAGTATATCATAGCACATATCATGTAAAAAGACATAATAAAACGTATACGAATGTTATTTATTACAATAATGACATAAATGTCTGATACAGCGGAAGCGAAGTACAAAATTCGATAAAAGCTCTCCGAAGCTGAAGCAGGGCGCCACATGGACGTCGACTGGGAGACGAACACCTAGAAGTCCTCGTAGTCCTGGTAGCGCTGGATGAACTCCCTCGTGTCGGCAGGAACTGAGCAGCAATAGCATAGCCAAGAGGAAAAAAAATAGAGATGAGGCAAGGGTGAGTACACAACTTGTACTCAACAAGTATAACACAAACTATGAGGCTCTAAGGTTGGCTGACTCAACTGCATTAGCTTTTAAGTCTTGGCAAAATTTTATTAGAACTATCTACTACAAGTTGATGAATTACCATTAACCCAGTTACATAGTAATTAATCAAGATTAAACATGTCACTACTAAGAACCAAACCGAAACCAAGCCACCAAGGTAACCCCGAGAGGCACCTCCCTCGTCGGAAGGAGACAACCCCACTAATCAAAAGGAGGATCTGGGCCGCTCATAACCGTGAGCACGGCTAGTATACCAGTTTTACACTCTGCAGAGGTTGCACATCTTTACCCACAAGTCGTGAGCTACGCCAGTTGTTCATCACACTTCCTTAGGTGAGATGGCCAGCGACTCACTACGAGGCCTTTACAAAGAATCTCGTTGGTAGGGAGTAACCGCGAGGGTGGATCGGCGACTATGGAGCAGGTCTAGTGGGCGTCAAGACACAGGTACGCAGACCAAGCACAGACAAGGCCACTCAGCACGAGGGCCATAGAAGCTTACCGCCCTTGCCTTGCAGGTAAGTTACTCCAAACCAAAAAGACCTAATTATTACGCCAAGTCTATCCCATTCTAGCCTTGTGGTAGCGCTGTTGTCCCAGGTTGTCGCTCTATGAACCGGTCCTTATGGAGAGTGGCCAACCCAGCAGTAAGCACCATGCTGGCCCCCTAAACCCTGTTTCTAACAAAATATATTTTAACGGGACGTGAGCCACCCAAGCACGAAGCACAGAGGGCCACTCCCAGAATTAAGTTGCATAAACCATTAATCAAATTAATTAAAAAGGACCATTATGTGTTATAGCGCGGCACCTAGCACAACTAACCAAAATGCAACCGAAGGGATATATATAAAGGATATAAAGTGGCTAGGAAAATCCTTATAGGTATATAGTATTAAAATGCAGTATGAAATTGTATTTAAAGTGATGGGTGGTGCTCATGTTATACTTGCCTTCCTCGTACTGCTCTGGCTGCTGCTCAAACTACTCCGAAGATGGCTACTCCGGGTACTGGTACTGGGGCTCCTCAGATGGATCAACGTCTACTCACGAACACATGGCCAAAACAATGCACAATAATAAGCATACAAGCAAACACTAACAAAAACTAAGAAACAGTACATCAATTCATAAGAACAGCACACTAAACTAGTCTAAAACTATTCTACGCATTACAACGATCGCGTGGATATAAAGAACGCTAAAAACGGAGCTAAAACGCATAAACTAGGCCTAAAACAAGGTTCAGGGGCTTATCTACGAGAAAAACTAAGTACCAGGGGGTTTTCTGCAAAAACCGAGGGCCTAAACGTAATTAAACTAAAACTCTGGGTCTAACTCACAAAAACAACAGACCTGGACGGCAGGTTCTAATTTGGGAAAGCTCAGGGGTTAAAACGATAAATTCTGGGCTTAACTGGGAATACTTTTACACTATTGTGGACTGCGGGTTGAATTCCAAAAAGTGCAGGGGCTTTTTAGCAAAACGTATAGGCCGAACCGGTATCTACGCACGTGGGCCTTTGGATCTTGATCTAGTGGATCAGATTTGTTGGGCTTTAGATCTAATCGTGGCCGCTGATTCCGGATCTGGCGGCCAGGAAGGTTTGGACGCGCGGGCGGCGGCGGAGCTCGCCGGAACTCACTGTTCCGCGGCGGCGCGCTAAGGGGTCGCCGGATTTCGCCAAATCCAGCACTCTGGCGGTCAATGCGACTCGGATTTGGGTCTAGGGTGGACTTCGCGATACGCGTAATCCACCTAGAGCCTTAGCGTGGTTCTGCAGGGTTTGGGGCGGCGTGCGCAACGGCGGGGGCGGACCGGCGTGGCGGCGGAACGACGACGAGCGCCATTCGGCCTCGGAAAGGGCTACGGGCCTAGATTTCCAGCGCAAAAGAAAAAGGGGTGTCGTGATGCTCACCGAGCACTAGGACCAGGCGGAGGTGTGACGCAGCGGCGCCGGCGGTGAGGACTTGCGGCGGAGGAGGGGCGGAGCTCACGGTCCTGATGCGGTGGTGGTCCTCCGGTCCCTGGGCCCCTCGATTCGGTGCGAGGTCGGGCTGTGGAGGTGAACAGAGGGTCATGGCGGGGCGAAACAGGCCGACGGCGTAAAATCGCGGTGGCGGAAGTACTCACCGGCGGCAGCGGAAGGGAGGCGCACGCGGAGGGGCCGGAGAAGGGCACCTTGGGGATTCCGGATCCGATGGATGGACGCAGTGGCTTCGGCCGGTGCTGGTGAACTAGGTAGCGCGACCAGAGAGGCACGGCGGTGGGGGAATTGAGGCGGCGGGGCACCTCTGCTCGCCGGGGCGATGGCGGTGCTACCGCACTAGGGTTTGAGGGTGGTCGCGAATGGGAGGATGAAGGCGCAGAGGTCACGGGCGGTACTTATAGGGCGGCGGCAGCGTCTTGGCGTGCGCGCCCGGGATGGAAGGCCGGCGCGATTCGCGGCAGGGATCACGGCTCTGCCATTGCGCGAGCGCGGCGCGGGGTAGACGAAGCTGACCAGCGGGCCCGGCTGGTCAGCGAGGGGAGGACGACGAGCAGTGCGGGGGTGCTGGGCCGCGCGCGCGAGTGGGGAGGCGTGCGGCGCTGGGGTCAGTGCAGTGGAAGTTGGGCTGTGGAGGTGGGCCGCGCGGTGAAGAGAAGCGGCCACGCACTTGGGCCGAGCGGACAGAGCGGAGCAGGCCGCGGTTGAGGGAGAAAGGAGCAGGCCGAACTGGGCCGCGGGGAAAGGGTGGGCCGGACGGGCTGGAGCTGCTGGGTTGGGTTTGGGTTTCCTATTGGGTTTCTATTTTCCTTTTCTATTTCCTATTCTTCTCCTTTCTAAATCTAATTCAAACAAAGTTTGAATTCAAATATGAATTTGAATTCAAACCACACTCAAATAAAAGTATGCACCAGCATGAATGCAACACAAATTTTTAAACCTATGATAAAATTTTAATTACTTATAGAACAAAATTGAATTAAATGCCATACTAAACACAATAAACCTTAGAAACTTAAATAAAGCCAATTAAATTTATTATTAAATGCTGGAATTTAAATTAGGGTGTTACAGACCCTACCCCCTTAAAGAAATCTCGTCCCCGAGATTTAGCTGGGCTGGCTAGCAAAGAGATCTGGATATGTCTTCATCAGCTCATCTTCTCGCTCCCAAGTAGCGTCAGCTTCACTGTGATGGCTCCACTGAACTCTGCACATCTTGATGCGCTTGTTCCGAGTAATCCTCTCTGATGTCTCCAGAATCTTCACCGGATGCTCAGTATAAGTCAGATCTTCCTGCACATCGACTCCATCCAGGGGTGCCTGCTCCTCGGGTACTCGCAGACATCTCTTCCGCTGAGATATATGGAAGACATCATGAACTCCTGAGAGGTTGAGAGGTAACTCCAGGCGATAAGCAACTTCGCCTTTCCGCTCTAGCACCTTGAATGGCCCCACATACCGAGGTGCTAACTTTCCCTTGACATTAAATCTGCGGATTCCTCTCATCGGAGACACCTTCAGATACACATAATCACCAACACTGAAAGTCAGATCTCTCTGTTTGCCATCAGCATAGCTCTTCTGTCTGCTCTGTGCAATCCTCAGATTTTCTCGCACAACCTGAACCATCTGCTCTGCATCATCTATGATCTTAGGGCCAAAGAGCTGCTTCTCACCGATCTGATCCCAATAGAGAGGAGTCCTGCACTTTCTGCCATACAATGCTTCGAAGGGGGACTTCTTCAGACTGGCCTGGTAGCTGTTGTTATATGAGAACTCAGCATATGACAGGCACTTATCCCAACTAGTACCGTACTGAATGGCACAAGCTCTCAGCATATCCTCCAACACTTGGTTGGTTCTCTCTGTCTGCCCATCTGTCTGAGGGTGATAAGCCGTACTGAAACGTAGCTTCGTATCCAAAGAATCATGGAGCTACTCCCAGAACCGAGAAGTGAACTGAGACCCTCTGTCAGATATGATCTTCTTGGGCACACCATGTAAGCAGACAATCCGAGAGATGTACAACTCTGCAAGTCTAGCACCGGAGTAAGTAGTGTTTACTGGAATGAAGTGAGCAACCTTCGTCAATCGATCCACTACTACCCAAATGGAGTTGTACCCTTTCTGAGTACGAGGCAATCCAACAATGAAATCCATAGTGATCTCCTCCCATTTCCACTCTGGAATCTTCAAAGGCTGTAACAGACCTGCTGGCCTCTGATGCTCAGCCTTGACTCTGCCACTGAACGCTTCATCCCATACCACCAGAAACGTTCCTTCAGATCATAATACATCTTTGTGCTGCCCGGATGAATAGAGTAAGCTGTATCATGGGCCTCACTCAGAATCAATTTCCGGAGATCCTTCACATCTGGCACACAGATCCGGTTCTTGTACCACAGAGTACCCTGATCATCCTCTCTGAAATGAGGAGCCTTACCCTTCTTGAGCAACTCACGGATCTCCTGCAGCTTCTCATCATCTTTCTGATGCTGCCTGATCTCTGACTCTAGAGTCGGTACTGCCTCAATTGCTGCACTGGAGGTGTGATGCAAGAAGCCCAGACTCAACTGCTCGAACTCCTCGCATAACTCTGGAGGCATCTGGAAAGCCACGGCCATGTTGACATAACTTCTTCTGCTCAGAGCATCTGCTACAACATTGGCCTTGCCCGGATGGTAGTGAATCTCCAGATCATAATCCTTGACCAACTCTAACCACCTCCTCTGCCGCATGTTCAGCTCATTCTGCGTGAAAATGTACTTGAGGCTCTTGTGATCAGTGTAGATATCACACCGCTGCCCATACAAGTAATGCCTCCAAATCTTCAGAGCATGCACAACTGCGGCTAACTCAAGATCATGAGTGGGATAGTTCAGCTCATGCCGACGTAACTGCCGTGAAGCATAAGCAATCACTCTGCCCTCCTGCATCAGAACACACCCAAGACCATCCTTCGAAGCATCACAATATACCGTGAACCTCTTCGTCTGGTCTGGCAGAGTCAGGACTGGCGCCGTAGTCAACCTTTTCTTCAGCTCATCAAAGGCCCTCTGACGCTCATCAGTCCACACGAAAGCCACATTTTTCTCCAGCAAAGAAGTCAAAGGCTTCGCGATCTTGGAGAAATTCTCAATGAACCTCCGATAATATCCAGCTAAGCCCAAGAAAGACCTGACTTCCTTCACGTTCTGCGGTGTCTCCCACTCGAGCACATCCTTTACCTTGCTCGGATCAACAGCAATGCCTCCCTGAGAGATAACATGACCGAGGAATGGAACCTCGTCAATCCAGAACTCGCACTTGCTGAACTTAGCATACAACTGATGCTCTCTCAATCTCTGCAATACTAGTCTCAGATGCTCCTCATGCTCTTCTTCTGTCTTGGAGAAGATCAGAATATCATCAATGAAAATCACCACGAAGACATCCAGATAATCCATGAAGACCATGTTCATCAGATGCATGAAGTAAGCCGGGGCATTAGTCAAGCCGAAGGACATGACTGTATACTCATATAGCCCGTACTTGCAGGTGAATGCCGTCTTTGGAATATCCCCAGGATGGATCCTCAGCTAAAAATAACCCGAACGAAGATCAATCTTCGAGAATATACGAGCACCTCGAAGCAGATCGAAGAGATCCTCAATACGGGGCAGTGGATGCTTGTTCTTGATAGTAACTGCATTCAGCTCCCGATAATCGACACACATTCTCTTCGAGCCATCCTTCTTATCTACCAGCAACAATGGAAAAGCCCAAGGAGAGAAGCTGCGACGGATATAGCCCTTGGCTAGCAACTCATCAATAGTTTTCTTGACCTCTTCATGCTCTATAGGTGCCATACGGTAGGGCCGCTTTGCAATAGGAGCTGTGCCGGGCAAGAGATCAATACAAAACTCAATGGCGCGTTCGGGCGGCATACCTGGCAGATCATCCGGAAAGACATCCGGGAATTCAGACACCACGCGAATACCATCCGTGGGTCTAGCCTCCATCTGATGAAGAAATCCAGAAGGCTCTGAAGCACTGACTGTCACCTCTTGGCCATCAGATGCCGATAAGTGAACTGTCCGCTGAGCACAATCAATACGGACTCCCCATCTGGTAAGTGTCTCCATGCCCAAAATCACATCTATCCCCGAGGAGTCAATAACTATCAAGCCAGTGCGGAATTCTACCCCCTTTATGACAATACTAACTCTGGAGCATATAGAACATGTACGAATCTGACCCCCAGGTGAGGTAACTGCCATAGCTGTCCTCATACAAGAAACCGGTATACCATGCTGCTCGGCAAATGACTTGGAAATGAAAGAATGGGTAGCACCGGTATCGAAAAGCACTGTAGCGGGGTGAGAGTTGACCATGAACGTACCAATAACCACGTTAGGAGCCTCGGCCGCTGACTCGGCCGTCATGTGGTTCACCCTGCCCTATGCTGGCGCCCTGGGCTGAGCTGGGCGCCCCTGCTGTCCCGCCTGCACCTTCCGGGGCAAGTGTTGGCGTAGTGCCCCGGCTGGCCGCAGTGATAGCAGACGCGTGCAAGTGTCGAAGCCTGCTGTCCGGTAGGAGCTGCCGGACGTGGAGCCTGCGGTGCTGGCGGAGCTGGTGGAGCACGAGCCGGAGGTGCCGTTAACCTCGGGCCCTGACCTGCCTGCTGCTGCTGTCGAGGCGAGTACTGCTGCGGCCTCGGCTGGTACTGCTGGGGAGGCCGGTACTGCTGCTGGTACTGCTGGGGCGGCTGGAGTCGAGGGCGAGTGTTGCTGCCGGAAGCAACGGGGACAATCTTCCTCTTCTTGTCCTCCATCTCCAAGTGCTTGCGCTCAGTGTTGAGCGCGCTATCAACCAGATGGTTGAAGTCGTCGAAGCGGAGGTTGAGCAGCGCATACTGGAGGTAGTCCTCAAGACCCTCCATGAAGTGCTCCTGCTTCTTGCGGTCATCCGCAACATCGGCAGGGGCGTAGCGAGCGAGCTGCAGAAAGCGATCACGATACTCCGTGACCGACATAGTCCCCTGATGTGACAAAGACAGATAGATATCGAAAGATTAACTCAAGATTCATAAGGATGGAACAAGGGGTATTAGCTCAAAAGAAACCGCTAAATGATTATATTTAAGATTACCTGCTTCAGTGCAAGGAACTCCTTCTGCTTCATCTTCATAACGCCCGCGGGGACGTTGTGGCTGCGGAACCGCTCTCGGAACTGGAGCCAAGTGAGAGCCTCGCGGTCATGAACTGGGTGGGACTCCCACCAGTCCAAAGCTGCCCCTCGCAGCTGTCCTGCTGCGTACAAGACACGCTCCCGATCATCGCACTGGGCGATGTCCAGCTGACGCTCCACTGCACGGAGCCAGTCGTCAGCCTGAAGAGGGTCGGACGTGTGGGAAAACGTCGGCGGGTGACCCCTCAGGAACTCTGCACGCCTGTCGCGAGGCTGCGGCGGTGGAGGAAGCGGAGGCTGAGTGTGAGCCTGCTGAAGAGCCTGAACAGTGTTGTTCAGGGTAGCCATCATCTGCATCTGGAGCTGGAAGTACTGCTCCGGAGTCAAAGGTGGCGGCATCGGGATCCCGGTCCCCTGGGTGTTCTGACCCTGGTTGTTCTGCCCCTGCTGGTCAGAACCACGCCTGGTGTTCACCATCTGATTTTGGACAAAAGATTTCACGAGTAAGGATATTGCAGGAATAAATTCAGATGGATATGATAACTCTTTGCGGAAAAAGACTCAGCCATGATAAAGTAGACAGGATAGAGTGGACTGTTTTACCCCCAACGATCTAACTCATTTTATTAATTAGTTAACTTTAACATAAGAGTGATTTTCTTTAAACAAATTTAAACTACTAAGCTATGCAATCAGTCAAAAATTCAAATCAAGCATGTAGCATAATAACAAGCAGACAATTTTCACAACTTAGCCGAGTTTAGCAAAAGACTCGACCAACACAACGCGTCGCAGAACGTGCTATCGTTTTATTATAAAAGGGTCACCTAGCTAACTCATGGTGGTCAGATGATTGATTCAGGCCAAATCTACGAAAACTATTCTTCAGAGAAAGAATCAAGGCAAGACGGGTAAAAGTCAAAGAAGTCAAGGGGTATAATAGTAAAATAATTTCAGCAGGCAAGGATTGGTGAGAAGAAGTCCTAAAACTCGACCAGTTCTATCTAGGCTTCGTCCTACAGTCGATATGGCTCTGATACCACTCTGTTACACCCGGTTTATAAAAGAACATAAAACCGAGCAATCATATACGTGCCAGGATCAAGTCACACGTATATACAACAGAATGAACAGTGTATCATAGCACATATCACGTAAAAAGACATAATAAAACGTATACGAATGTTATTTATTACAATAATGACATAAATGTCTGATACAGCGGAAGCGAAGTACAAAATACGATAAAAGCTCTCCGAAGCTGAAGCAGGGCGCCACAGGGACGTCGACTGGGAGACGAACACCTAGAAGCCCTCGTAGTCCTGGTAGCGCTGGACGAACTCCCTCGTGTCGGCAGGAACTGAGTAGCAATAGCGTAGCCAAGAGGAAAAAAATAGAGAAGAGGCAAGGGTGAGTACACAACTTGTACTCAACAAGTATAACACAATCTATGAGGCTCTAAGGTTGGCTGACTCAACTGCATTAGCTTTTAAGTCTTGGCAAAATTTTATTAGAACTATCTACTACAAGTTGATGAATTACCATTAACCCAGTTACATAGTAATTAATCAAGATTAAACATGTCACTACTGAGAACCAAACCGAAACCAAGCCACCAAGGTAACCCCGAGAGGCACCTCCCTCGTCGGAAGGAGACAACCCCACTAATCAAAAGGAGGATCTGGGCCGCTCATAACCGTGAGCACGGCTAGTATACCAGTTTTACACTCTACAGAGGTTGCACATCTTTACCCACAAGTCGTGAGCTACGCCAGTTGTTCATCACACTTCCTTAGGTGAGATGGCCAGCGACTCACTACGAGGCCTTTACAAAGAATCTCGTTGGTAGGGAGTAACCGCGAGGGTGGATCGGCGACTATGGAGCAGGTCTAGTGGGCGTCAAGACACAGGTACGCAGACCAAGCACAGACGAGGCCACTCAGCATGAGGGCCATAGAAGCTTACCGCCTCTGCCTCGCAGGTAAGTTACTCCAAACCAAAAAGACCTAATTATTACGCCAAGTCTATCCCATTCTAGCCTTGTGGTAGCGCTGTTGTCCCAGGTTGTCGTTCTATGAACCGGTCCTTATGGAGAGTGGCCAACCCAGCAGTAAGCACCGTGCTGGCCCTCTAAACCCTGTTTCTAACAAAATATATTTTAACGGGACGTGAGCCACCCAAGCACGAAGCACAGAGGGCCACTCCCAGAATTAAGTTGCATAAACCATTAATCAAATTAATTAAAAAGGACCATTATGTGTTATAGCGCGGCACCTAGCACAACTAACCAAAATGCAACCCAAGGGATATATAAAGGATATAAAGTGGCTAGGAAAATCCTTATAGGTATATAGTATTAAAATGAAGTATGAAATTGTATTTAAAGTGATGGGTGGTGCTCATGTTATACTTGCCTTCCTCATACTGCTCTGGCTGCTGCTCAAACTGCTCCGAAGACGGCTGCTCCGGGTACTGGTACTGTGGCTCCTCAGATGGATCAACGTCTACTCACGAACACATGGCCAAAACAATGCAAAATAATAAGCATACAAGCAAACACTAACAAAAACTAAGAAACAGTACATCAATTCATAATAAAAGCACACTAAACTAGTCTAAAACTATTCTACGTGTTACAACGATCGCGTGGATATAAAGAACGCTAAAAACGGAGCTAAAACGCATAAACTAGGCCTAAAACAAGGTTCAGGGGCTTATCTGCGAGAAAAACTAAGTACCAGGGGGTTTTCTGCAAAAACCGAGGGCCTAAACGTAATTAAACTAAAACTTTGGGGTCTAACTCATAAAAACAACAAACCTGGACGGCGGGTTCTAATTTGGGAAAGCTCAGGGGTTAAAACGATAAATTCTGGGCTTAACTGGGAATACTTTTACACTATTGTGGACTGCGGGTTGAATTCGAAAAAGTGCAGGGGCTTTTTAGCAAAACGTATAGGCCGAACCGGTATCTACGCACGTGGGCCTTTGGATCTTGATCTAGTGGATCAGATTTGTTGGGCTTTAGATCTAATCGTGGCCGCTGATTCCGGATCTGGCGGCCAGGAAGGTTTGGACGCGCGGGCGGCGGCGGAGCTCGCCGGAACTCACTGTTCCACGGCGGCGCGCTAAGGGGTCGCCGGATTTCGCCAAATCCGGCACTCTGGCGGTCAATGCGACTCGGATTTGGGTCTAGGGTGGACTTCGCGATACGCGTAATCCACCTAGAGCCTTAGCGTGGTTCTGCAGGGTTTGGGGCGGCGTGCGCAACGGCGGGGGCGGACCGGCGTGGCGGCGGAACGACGACGAGCGCCATTCGGCCTCGGAAAGGGCTACGGGCCTAGATTTCTAGCGTAAAAGAAAAAGGGGTGTCGTGATGCTCACCGAGCACTAGGACCAGGCGGAGGTGTGACGCAGCGGCGCCGGCGGTGAGGACTTGCGGCGGAGGAGGGGCGGAGCTCACGGTCCTGATGCGGTGGTGGTCCTCCGGTCCCTGGGCCCCTCGATTCGGTGCGAGGTCAGGCTGTGGAGGTGAACAGAGGGTCATGGCGGGGCGAAACAGGCCGACAGCGTGAAATCGCGGTGGAGGAAGTACTCACCGGCAGCAGCGGAAGGGAGGCGCACGCGGAGGGGCCGGAGAAGGGCACCTCGGGGATTCTGGATCCGATGGCTGGACGCAGTGGCTTCGGGCGGTGCTGGTGAACTAGGTAGCGCGAACAGAGAGGCACGGCGGTGGGGGAATTGAGGCGGCGGGGCACCTCTGCTCGCCGGGGCGATGGCGGTGGTACCGCACTAGGGTTTGAGGGTGGTCGCGAATGGGAGGATGAAGGCGCAGAGGTCACGGGCGGTACTTATAGGGCGGCGGCAGCGTCTTGGCGTGCGCGCCCGGGATGGAAGGCCGGCGCGATTGGCGGCAGGGATCACGGCTGTGCCTTTGCGCGAGCGCGGCGCGGGGTAGACGAAGCTGACCAGTGGGCCCGGCTGGTCAGCGAGGGGAGAACGACGCGCAGTGCGGGGGTGCTGGGCCGCGCGCGCGAGTGGGGAGGCGTGCGGCGCTGGGGTCAGTGCAGTGGAAGTTGGGCTGTGGAGGTGGGCCGCGCGGTGAAGAGAAGCGGCCACGCGCTTGGGCCGAGCGGACAGAGCGGAGCAGGGCGCGGTTGAGGGAGAAAGGAGCAGGCCGAACTGGGCCACGGGGAAAGGGTGGGCCGGACGGGCTGGAGCTGCTGGGTTGGGTTTGGGTTTCCTATTGGGTTTCTATTTTCCTTTTCTATTTCCTATTCTTCTCCTTTCTAAATCTAATTCAAACAAAGTTTGAATTCAAATATGAATTTGAATTCAAACCACACTCAAATAAAAGTATGCACCAGCATGAATGCAACACAAATTTTTAAACCTATGATAAAATTTTAATTACTTATAGAACAAAAATTGAATTAAATGTCATACTAAACACAATAAACCTTAGAAATTTAAATAAAGCCAATTAAATTTATTATTAAATGCTGGAATTTAAATTAGGGTGTTACAGTGAAGGAAGTCCGGTCATTCTTGGGCTTAGCAGGATATTATCGGAGGTTCATTGAGAATTTCTCCAAGATTGCGAAGCCCTTGACTTCTTTGCTAGAGAAGAATGCGGATTTCATATGGACTGATGAGCGTCAGATGGCCTTTGATGAGTTGAAGAAGAGGCTTACTACAGCACCAGTCCTTACTCTGCCAGACCAGAGCAAGAGGTTCACCATGTATTGTGATGCTTCGAAGGATGGTCTCGGTTGTGTCTTGATGCAGGAAGGCAGAGTGATTGCTTATGCTTCACGGCAGTTACATCGGCATGAGCTGAACTATCGCACTCATGATCTTGAGTTAGCCGCAGTTGTGCATGCTCTGAAGATTTTGAGGCATTACTTGTACGGGCAGTAGTGTGATATCTACACTGATCACAAGAGCCTCAAGTATATTTTCATGCAGAATGAGCTGAACATGCGGTAGAGGAGATGGTTAGAGCTGGTCAAGGATTATGACCTAGAGATTCACAATCATCCGGGTAAGGCCAATGTTGTGGCAGACGCTCTGAGTAGAAGAAGCTATGTCAACATGGCCGTGGCTTTCCAGATGCCTCCGGAGTTATGCGAAGAGTTTGAACAGTTGAGTCTGGGTTTCTTGCATCATACTTCGAGTGCAGCATTCGAGGCATTGCCCACTCTAGAGGCAGAGATCCGGCAGCATCAGAAGGAAGATGAGAAGTTGCAGGAGATTCGTGAGTTGCTCAAGAAAGACAAGGCTCCTCATTTCAGGGAGGATGATCAGGGTACCTTGTGGTACAAGAACCGGATCTGTGTGCCAGATGTGAAGGATCTTAGGAAGTTGATCCTGAGCGACGCTCATGATACAGCGCATTCCATTCATCCGGGTAGTACCAAGATGTACTATGATCTTAAGGAACGATTCTGGTGGTATGGGATGAAGCGTTCTGTTGTAGAGTATGTGGCTATTTGCGACACCTGTCAGTGTGTCAAGGCTGAGCATCAGAGGCCAGCAGGTCTGTTGCAGCCATTGAAGATTCCAGAGTGGAAATGGGAGGAGATCACTATGGACTTCATTGTTGGGTTGCCTTGTACTCAGAAAGGGTACAACTCTATATGGGTAGTAGTGGATTGTTTGACGAAGGTTGCTCACTTCATTCCGGTGAACACTACTTACTCCGGTGGTAGACTTGCAGAGCTGTACATCTCTCAGATTGTCTGTTTGCATGGTGTGCCCAAGAAGATCATATCTGACAGAGGATCTCAGTTCACTTCACGGTTCTGGGAGCAGCTCCATGATTCGTTGGATACGAAGTTGCGCTTCAGTACCGCCTATCATCCTTAGATAGATGGGAAGACAGAGCGAACCAACCAGGTGTTGGAAGATATACTGCGAGCCTGCGCTATTCAGTATGGTACCTGTCGTATGCTGAGTTTTCCTACAACAACAGCTACCAGGCCAGTCTGAAGAAGTCCCCCTTTGAGGCATTGTATGGAAGAAAGTGCAAGACTCCTCTTTATTGGGATCAGATTGGTGAGAAGCAGCTCTTTGGCCCTGACATTATAGAAGATGCAGAGCAGATGGTAAAGACTATGCGGGAGAATCTGAGGATTGCACAGACTAGGCAGAAGAGCTATGCAGATGGCAAATGGAGGGACCTGACCTTCAGCGTTGATGATTATGTATATCTGAAGGTGTCCCCGATGCGAGGAATCCGCAGATTCAACGTCAAGGGGAAGCTAGCACCTCGGTATATTGGTCCATTCAAGGTGCTAGAGAGGAAAGGCAAAGTTGCTTATCGCCTGGAGTTGCCTACTAACCTCTCTGGAGTGCATGATGTCTTCCATATTTCTCAGTTGAAGAAGTGTCTACGAGTACCTGAGGAGCAGGCACCACTGGATGGGTTAGATGTGCAGGAAGATCTGACCTATACTGAACATCCGGTGAAGATTCTGGAGACATCGGAGAGGGTTACACGGAACAAGCGCATCAAGATGTGCAGAGTTCAGTGGAGTCATCACAGTGAAGCTGAGGCTACATGGGAGCGAGAAGATGAGCTGAGGAAGACATATCCAGATCTCTTTGCTAGCCAGTCCAGCTGAATCTCGGGGATGAGATTCCTATAAGGGGGTAGGGTTTGTAACACTCCAATTTAAATTTCAGTATTTAATAAATTTAATTGGCTGTATTTAATTTTCTAAGGTTTATATGCTTAGTCTTGCATTTAATTTAATTTTCTTTCACGAGAATTAAAATTTTTCTAGGATAAATATGTTTGTGCATTCATGCTGGTGCATGGTTTTATTTTGGTTTGAGTGCATAGGAGTTGAATTCAAATTTTATTTGAATTCAAATTAGATTTGTGTTGAGTTTGAAGAAGATGAGGAAACCAAAACCCAGCCCAACCAGCAAGCCCAACCCGTGAGCTGGCCCAGTCCCTCTCCTTCCTTTCCCCGCGCTCGGCCCACCTCCCTTCCAGATCGGCCCAGCAAGACAGTGCCTCCTCCCCGCACCCTCCGCTCGCCCGAGCGCCGTTCCCTCGCCTGCCGCTGACAAGGCAGGCCCAACCATCAGCCACGTTCCACAGCGCCACATCCCGCTCCCCTCCGACTGACACCGCGACCCCACCTGTCATCTCTTTCCTTTCTTTCTCCCTCCGCGCGCCAGCGACCTCCGCTTCCTCCGCCTGGTCACCTCGCTTGCACATGGACCCCGCCAGCCCTGCCAGACCCACCTGCCAGCCTCCCCGCACACCATCTCTTCTAGAACCTTCCCTGCCCGAGCCCAGGATCACGCGCGGCCGTTGCGCGATCCGTTCTCGGCGCGGATCACGGCCACGATTGTCGTAGCCTTCCCCAGTGCACAAGCATGGCCAGGATCATCGATCCTGCCTTTATTTGTCCCCGCGCACACCCCTGAACCCTACCACACCTCGCCAAGGCCGCCACCGAGCTCCAGTACCACCGCCGCCCTACTCCGCCGCACAGAGCCATCTGCGCCGTCATGCCCACGCGAGCACAGGCCACCTCCACCCCTGTGAACCACCACAGATGCTCCGTCTTGCGTCCAGGAAGCTCCTCGAGCTGGCCATCCTCTTCCCCGAGCCGTGCGGCGCTAGAATTTCACCGGAACACCGCCGCAGGTGAGATCGATCCGCCACTGCAATTCCTCGCCGTCGGCGATTCCCGGACCTCCCTAACCCCCGTAGCATCTCCGCAGGAGCTCCACGAGTTGAACCACGTGATCTAGAAGACGGAGGACCCCTGCAGCCGCCTCCTCCCTGAGCTCCACTTCACCCTTGCTGCTGGTCGGTGTCGTCATCGACCCTGCACGCCGTTCCAGCCTAACCCGAGCCCTCGGTAAGCTCCGGCGCGTTGCCCTGGTCCTTTTGCGCTAGCTGTTGTGGCACGTAGGCCATCCCCGAAGCCAGAACGCCGTCGCCAGCATCCCGCCGCCGCAGCTCCACCGTGGCAGCACCTCTGCGGCATCTCCCAGCCCCAGGCCGGCCTGGTTTTGGTGTGCTCATGCACTGCGCACGCGCTCCTTTTGCGCCCAGTTACTTGCACGAACACACCCATAATGCCCTGCGCCGGCGAGCCTCGCCACACAGAGCCGCCGCCGCAGTTGGATTCGCCGCCCTGAGCAATGCCAGCCCCCGATTTTTGCCCTAGGTGGAATACACATGTCGTATACTCCATCCCTAACCCAAAGCCCGGTTGTTTTGACCCCCGGAGCACTGGAATTGGTGAACGCCGGCGAGCCCCCGCGCAACGCCGCCTCGCGAATTGGTTTTCCAACGAGTTCCGCCGCCGCTGTCGCCCACGTCAGGTCCCAGCCGTCGGATCTGAGATCAACGCGCCAGATTAGATCGGGCGTACCATTTCGCTGGTGATCTTGCTAAAGAGACCTTGGTTTTTCCCAGAATAAACCCGCAGTCCTGAGCAGTGTAAAGGTAATTCCAAAACCGCCCCTGTTTTTATGTTTTAGACCCTGAACTTCTTGGTTATAGAACCCGCAGTCCAACCAGCATAGTTTTGTGCGTTAGCCCCTGGGTCTATGCGTTAATTACATTTTAGTCCCTGGTTTTTGCGGAGAAGCCCCTAGAACTCTGTTTTTCTTACAGTTTAGCCCCTAAACCTTGTTTTAAGCATAGATTTTGCGTTCTAGCTCCGTTTTAGGTGTTCTTTATATCCACGTGATTGTTGTAATGCGTAGAACAGTTCTAGCTTAGTTTTGTTTGCTATTTTTATGTAATGATGTACTGTTTCTTAGAGTTTGCTTTTGTTTGCATGTATGTGCATGTGCTGGACTTGTTTTGGCATTGCGATTGTGAGTAGACGTTGATCCTTCGGAGGAGTACCAGTACCCGGAGCAGCCACCGTCTTCACAGTAGTTTGAGAAGCAGGAGAACTTTGAGGAAGGCAAGTATAACATGAACACCACCTATCACTTTTAAATATATTTTCATACTGTATTTTAATACTGTATGCCTATAAGGACTTTCCTAGCCACTTTATACCCTTTATATACATATCCTTTGGGTTGCATTTTGGTTAGTTGTGCTAGGTGCCGCGCTATAACCCACTTGGTCCTTTATAATTAATTTAATTAATGGTATATGCAACTTAATTCTGGGAGTGGCCCACTTGAGTGGCTCACGTCTCGTTAAAAAGTAGTTTTTCTAGAAACATGGTTTAGGGGGCCAGCACGGTGCTTAGTGCTGGGTTGGCCACTCTCCCTAAGGACCGGTTCATAGAGCGACAACCTGGGACAACAGCGCTACCACAAGACTGGAATGGGACGGTCTTGGCTTACTAATTAGGTCTTTTTGGTTTGGAGTAACTTACCTGTGGGGCAAGGGTGGTAAGCTTCTATGGCCCTCGTACTGAGTGGCCTCATCTGTGCTACGTGTCTTGACGCCCACTAGACCTGCTCTATAGTCGCCGATCCAACCCTCGCGGTTACTCCTTACCAACGAGATTCTTTGTAACGGCCCCGTAGTGAGTTTGCTAGTCATCTCACCTACGGAAGTGTGATGAACAACTAGCATAGCTCACGACTTGTGGGTAAAGATGTGCAACCTCTGCAGAGTGTAAAACTGGTATACTAGCCGTGCTCATGGTCATGAGCGGCCTAGATCCTCCTTTTGATTAGTGGGGTTATCTTCCTTTGATTAGGAGGGTTCCCCGGGTGGTTTGGTTTGGTATGGTTCTCAATAGTTCATAATTAATTCGGATTAATTACTATGTAACTGGGGTATGGTAATTCATCAACTTGTAGTAAATAGCTTTAATAAAATTTTGCCAAAATTAAAAGCTAATGCAGTTGAGTCAGCCAACCTTAGAGCCTCATAGTTTGTGTTATACTTGTTGAGTACAAGTTGTGTACTCACTCTTGCCTACTCTACTCTTTTCCTCTTGTTCTCTTTGGGGATACCCTACTACTGCTCAGTTCCCGGCGACGCGTAGGAGTTCACCCGGAGCTACCAGGAGTACGAGGACTTCTAGGCGTTCATCTCCCAGTCGACGTCCCTGTGGCGCCCAGCTTCTGAGAGTTCCGTACTTGTTTTACGCTTCCGCATACTCTGTATCAGACATTTGTCATTTTTGTAATAAATAACATTCGTACTCGCTTTATTATGTCTTTTTACATGATATGTGCTGTGATATACTGTTCATTCTATTGTATATACGTGTGACTTGATCCTGGAACGTATATGATTGCTCGGTTTATGTCCTTTTGTAAATCGGGTATTACAGTGAAGCACTTGGTCGAATGTAACCTTTGTCCAAAAGGTCTTGAAGCTGGATCTTCAATTCTGCTAACTCATTTGGTGGCATCCGGTAGGGTCTTTTAGAGATAGGAGCTATGCCTGGTTGTAGCTCAATCACAAACTCAATATCTCTATCAGGAGGCAGTCCGAGCAAGTCATCCAGAAAGACATCTGCATACTCGCATACTACCGGAATGTCATCTAGTTTGACATCTTTCACGGCAAAGGTACAAGGAGTAATGTACTCTTGTTGTGGAAGATAAAGGATAGTGGCTCCTTGGTATGGTGAATCAATCTCAACAGCTCAGGAAGAGATATCTAATAGTACTTTATGTTTTGTCATCCAGTCCATACCCAGGATATCATCCATACTTTCTAGGCTTAAAGAAATCAAGTCGGTTTTGATCAACTTGCTACCCAACTGAATTGGCACACACCTAAGGATTTGATTGGAAGTTATTTTACCACCAGGCGTGGTAATCATGTATGGTGCCTTAGTATGACTAGAATCCAATCCTAGTCTTGCCCCACATTTAGCACTAATAAAACTATGGGTTGCATCAGAATCGAAAAATATGATTGCAGGCTTATGATGGATAGAGAATGTACTCGTCATAATTGGTGCGCCCTCCGGAAGTTTAGCAAGAGTAGTAAAGTTGATCTTCCCTTGCCTGACTTGCATGACTTGCTTCTTACCCTTGCCCTGGTTGTTCTGATTAGAATTATGACCTTGGGCAGGCTTCTGGCTTCGGGGGCAATTCATGGCGAAGTGCGCAGGACTTTCACAAGTAAAGCAACGGTTGTCGCTATTTGCACAGTTGGGTTGTTGAACATTTGGCCTTGGCCCAGACTGTTGCTGTTGAGGCCTAGGAGGTCTAACTGCTCCTTGCTGCTGGGGTGGCCTGAAAACCCATTTGCCTGATGGAGAATTTCTCTGTGGGACCCTGGGAACTGTATTCTACACCAAACGATACCTTGGTGGCTACGCACCAGAGGGTCCAGTCGGTGCCTTCCTCTTCTTCTCAGCACGATGCGCTGTAATACAATTGTCCTGAGTGATGGCCATATTCACCAGCTCATTAAAACTGTTGGTGCAGACAAGATTGAGACGCTCCTTGAGCTTGGTGTTAAGACCACGGCGGAAATGATCCTGTTTCTTGGCATTGCTGTCTGCATGATAACCGGCGTACTGGCACAGGTGATTGAAAACCTGTGCGTATTGAAGCACAGTGCGGGTTCCTTGCGTAAGCACCAAGAATTCATTTAACTTCTGCTCCAGGAGTCCCTCGGGAATGTGATGCGCCCTGAAGGCGGTCCTGAATTCTTCCCAAGTGACGACATGGTCGACGGGCAGCATGGCATGATAATTATCCCACTTGATGTGGGCGGTGCCATGTAGCTGCTGGGCGGCGAAGAGAGTCTTGTTTGCTTCGGAGCATGGTACTGGCAATAAAGCGAACTTCGACTCTATAGTCCGAAGCCATGCATCAGCATCCAGGGGCTCATCGGTCTTGTGAAACAGCGGGGGCTGGGTACCAAAGAAATCTTGATATCCAGGTGCCGGGGGAATATGATCATCACGTCCTCGCTGCTGAGGGCGTGGCAGGTTTTGTTGTCCCTGCACTAGTTGTCGTAGCAGCTCAGTTTGCAAGGCCATAACTTCTGCCAAATTAGGAGGTGGCGGTGGCGGTTGCTGAGACCCACTAGCTTGGCCATGGCTAAACCCTTCTGGGGTACCACGCGTTGGGCCCACCATCTGAATCATGGAAGATATCTATTAGATCACAGTTTATCTTTGCTTCCATTATCAAATGGTATAGTGAAAAACATAGTACATCAAAAGAGCACAAGGACAGTTGTAAATAGAATGATATTGATTGTAACAACATGCACATCTCACATTCTATCCAACTAGTTCAGCTCAAAAATGTAAGGAATGACAAAGTTTCCACAAAGACATAGCCATTTATTCCAAGCTTCATGTTAGAGTCATGGCAGTGAACATGCTACAAACGTCACAACCTACTCCCATACCGCTATGCTACAACAAGTGGTGCTTCCCTCTAGGCTATTTTACACCACACTCTATTTACACAGTTCTACTTCTAAGAGAAGTCAAGCCTAAAAGCTTCGACGATCTAGAAATCGTCGAGGTTGCCGACTGAAGACTCGCTGCTGAAAGAAAGGTCACTACTCTGAGCTTCGAGCTCTAGACCTTCATGCTCAGAGTCAAGGTCAGAAACTCCTTCAATCTCTTCGGGGTCTTCCTCTCCATTTTCCTCAAGCTGGTCCGGGATATCGGGTGGCATCGGCTGCACCTGGAGGAACTCGATGTAAGCATTAGCATCATCAAGCTCCAAAGTGAGGTCCTGAACCTGCTCCTAAAGGAACTCTATCACTGTGTTACGCTGGGTGATAAGGGCATCGGTCTCGACGATTTGGTCCTCTCGGTGACCTATTGTCTCCTCGCGTTGGACTATCACCTCGTCTCGGGCAGTGAATGCTGTCTGAAGCTCTTACACATAAGTGATTTGCCTGTCTAGCTTGCTATGGGTCACATGTGCCTCACTGGCCAAGTGAATAATGCCGCGGCACTGTAGCTCATGATGGCGAAGCTGGGCATTCATGAACCTGACCATCATACGCACTGTATCTCCCACTGAATCCCCAAGTAAGTGTGCATAGTGCTCCACCCTAAAAGACCACTCAGGGTTGTGGTAGTCTGCAGCGGGAAAAAGGCCGATAGGGTACTCTGCCACTTCATTGGGATGCTGCTCGCAGAAGGTAGTAATAGCATCTAAAGCGGTGGCTTCGACAGTGTCGGCGAGGCGATATCCAAATGCCTCAATCTCTATAGGCTGCCAGTAAGCTCGGAAAGGGTGCTGTGGTATGGTCATCTTCACAGTGCAACGGGTAACTCCTTCCGCTGTGTATGTGAAGCAGTCGTACTGTGGCGGCTTAGTATAACAAAAGAGCTGAAGAGACTCCCACAGAAGACGAGGAAAACCCTCCCAGTGGAGTCCGTTGGTGTGGGTGTGGACAGCACCATCCTGAGAAGTGCCCGGAACATCAACCATCTGAAACAAGAATTCAAATGGTGAGATGTCACCAAAAAGGACACAAAAAGCTATAGGATATGATTCATCAAAACGTAAAGTTTCAGAAGAACCATGAATGATCCAACTATGACAAGGCTAGTTGATCACTTGAAACTTCCTTGAACAAACGATCAAGGGTGCAAAAACTCAATCTAAGCACAAGTAGTTTACCTCTCCTAAGGTCATCTAAATCTAGGTTTTAGAACAAGGCACTCACCAATTTTTCTTACTAACCAATCAATCAAGATAAGAACTCTAAACATCCTTAAAAAGATGCTCAAGCATTACTAACTTGAACAAGAAGCATAACATTCAAGTTTTAACAATGCATGCACATTCTATCGTCCTCACAACCAAAAATAAATGCCAAATACCTTTGGCCTTACGTGGTTAGTTTCGGTGGCATACTTTAGATATGTCTCTCTCTCTATAATACCTAGCCGACAAATCCTAACCATTCTTAACCTATCAAACTATGGTTAGTGTACCTGCAGAAAACATATAGTTAATAGCCACCTTATAATACCCATAAAACATCACCCTAGGGCTTTACGATCTAAGCACAATCCTTAACGAGTCCAACGCAGTTTTGTAAACATTTTGTTGAGCACATCTTTTATTCAAAACCCTTAGAATATTTGTTGTACCATCCGGTGTATACTTGCCTGCTCTGATACCAGCTATGGCAGAACCACTTTGAATTACACTAGTTCGAGTACGCTAAACATCAACCGGAATAATCATTGATCTGTCGGGTAACATCCTGATGTAACCACTGAATATCCGATCGTAACACAAGTATACGTCCCGCACGAAGGCGAGTCAGAGATACAACATTCCACAATATTTTACATCACATAGAGAAGGGGTATAAATTACATCAGGGTTTTTGAAGCTAGTAAACCGAAGTTCTAGATTTTACAAACTTATTCAAAAGAACTTAGAGAGGTTTAACAGTAACTAAGTGTAAAAGAGAAGTTCTGCAGCGGAAAGTAAAACACAACTATAAACAAACATTGTAGGGTAGATGCCATGGTAAGCCCGAACATGACATCATTCAGCCGACTCATTGCTGCCCGGGGATAGTTCCCACTCCATAGACCAGCCAGGAGGTAAAACACTAGGCCAAGTTAAACTAGTGTTTAGGTCCTCACAAGTCATTCCTGAAATCAAAGTCACAAGTAAGACTGAGTATGCTGATACTCAGCAAAACTAACCCAACTAAGGGTATATAATAGCTCCATATCTAGACATGATAGGCTTGGAAAGGTTCTATGGTTTCTTTTGCTGAAAAGCAACAAAGAGTATGTCCTTAATTTCAAATTTTAGCTTTCAGATTCTAGTTTCATTAACCATTCTAGGTATGCACCTATCTATACAAACATGGTAGAGGAATTAATTTCATCCAACCATATTAAATATCATTTTGTTCCACTTCTTACTTTATGTGGCAAAGGGATCAAACAGTCTCAATTTCCGCGAGAAACGGACGATTCTGAATCGAATTTCCAACCTTGCAAGGGTAAACCTAACGTACACACTTGGAGTACTGTCTAGTCACTCCCAAGCAACTGTTGGCTTCTCATTCCGGTTCATGGATCAGTGCCACTCTCCCTGACTACAGAGAACCACCACATCTCTGTACCCATGGTGTTGCAACATAATTTAATTTCCTATCTCTAAGAGAGAGTGGGAGGTATGTCCACTTGCTGGGCCGATCAGTTACTAGGCTTACCGCTTACCATATTTACGGCATGTGGCTAGTACTTTCAAATGCTTAACCACTGCTACCACACACTACGACCTTAGTAATTTATCAACATAGACGGATTTTAACCATGAAACTTGTAACCAAATCCGTCCATGGTACTTATAGTGATTACAAGAATGTAATCAATCAACTCCTTTGAAGCTCGCGAGTGACACACAATCACTCGAATTTTACCGGTCCTATTAGCATAGCATCTATTTGGTTTTCATTCAACTCCAATAACTTAAATGCACAAGTAAATAGTAATAAAAAATGGCATAATCTAAAATAATAGGATTATGCACTAGGGCTTGCCATTAGTGGCGTTTATAGGGTCACTAGCTTTTGGCTCTTTTGAATCTGGGTTCGGGACTTCAGTTAATTTCGCAACGTTGGCCTGGGCTACAAAAAAATCCCTGTCTAGTTCCTGGATGAGTTCTATGTTCCGTCTGCTAGCGGGGTGGCTTCTATATGAAATGCAATAGTTGGAAAATAGTGAGGTGCTTGAGTATAGCTTTCCTTCACTATAACGATGTAATCCGACAAAGCAAAATTTAAAACTAAACCTAACAGTTTTACTTCATTGGGCAATCATTGACCGAGTAAAAGTTATCACTACTAACTACAAGAAATAACATGGTGGAGGGTTTTTATTTCAATAAAACAATTCCACAGGAAAGATTTAATTAAATCCTTAAAGACACAAACAAAACACAGGAAAAGAATTTTAAAAGTACAAGCTAGAGTTTGGTAAAGGGTCTACAAAAATTACATAGAGCTGGTCATGCTTTACACTACACATGGCCCAAGGCTCACTCATAGCATAGTTTTAGAACAAGAGATACAAATAAAAGAACTATAACATAATTCTATTTTTATAGATAGCTACACAAGGATTCAACTCAACTCAAGACATCAAATTTGTAGGGCTAATCAAAAGGAACACAACAAAATTGGTTTGGCATTTTTTTATTTTTCTACAATTTTCTAGATTTTTTCAAAGTTTACTGAAAAAGATTGAAAGGGGTTTGATTCTTTTGAAGAAAGGACCCTGGAAAGATTGAAATCATTGCAATTGGGTCCTTGTTTCAAGGAAGAAGAAGACAGGGAGGGGGTGGCCGATTTCGGTGAGAGGGGTCGCCAGCGGCGAGGGGCAAGGAGCCAGGGGGGATTAGTGGTTCAAGGTGCACCTGTTGATGTGCTTGAAGGGGTGGATCAAGGGCTGGAGGGGGTTCGCCAGCAATGGGGCAGTGCGCGGCGGCGGGGCGCTCATCGGCGGTGGTGCTCCGGTAGGGGAACCGTGAAGATGAAGGGATGGTGAGCTTCACAGGATCAGGGCAAAGCTAGCTAGGGGGTTGTGGTGGTCGGAGCGGTGCTGTGGTGGCGCGTCGACGGCGGACAGAGCTCGCCGGAGTTGATGGAGGGGAGCGGCAGGGTATGCCGGAGATAGAGCCCGGTCAGGGCTACTTATAGCCCAGACATGAAGAGGATAAGCAATAGAGGGGGCTCATCGGACAAATTCGACTGGGGAGTGGCAAAATCGGCAGCGGTGCTAGCCTTTCCATGGGCGGCCGGCGAGGTGGGGTGAAGAGGAGGCCTCGGGGCGGCGTGGCGCGAGGCTAGCACGCCAGGCAGAGGCGGTTCGGAGAGCGGCGGCGCTTGCGCTCGATGCATGGGGGTAGCAAGGCGGTTCGGGGAGGGGTTCCCAGCGGCAATCGGGATTGCCGGAAAAAGAAACAGAGGCGGCGAGCTGCGGTGCGGCGTGGAGGGAGGGAGAGGCGCCAGCGAGGAGAGGAGTGGGGTCAGGGAGGAGCCAAGGAGGCCGGGTGGCGCTCCAAACGGCGGCGCAGGTGACCGGTGGGCAAGGAAAACCGTGGCGGCGGTGGCCTACCAAGCTCCGACGGAGCTGGAGGTTGAGGATGAGTTGGAAGGACTTGTCTGTAAATTATGAAAAGATCTAGGGCTTGAGTGTAAACTAAAATTTTCCACTAAACTAGGGCTCAAATGAAAAAGTGCCCAAAATGAAAGTTGTTTAGTTTTTCAAGATCTACAACTTTCATGTGTGCAAATTTACACTAGATCAAAGGATTTGAAAATATTTTCAAAAGTTCAAATGAACTCTAATTTAATAAAATAAAAACACTTTTTGGTAGCAAATTGCAACAAATTTAGGACTAAAATGCAATAAAGCTGCCAAAGTAATGATTACTAACACATTTGCAAGAAAGCCCTTCACAATGTTGAATTTGCTCTCTAAGTCAAAAAATTTTGCAAAAAGAGACTTGTAATTTTCCATAATTACAAAAATACCCCTAATTTTGCACAGGAAATTTTTAACTTTCAAACAACTTTCAAATTTGATAAGCACAAAGGTCACACATCATCCTATGTTCTAATTACTAGACACCTGAAGTGTCACAGGGGCCCACCCCGGGGCCGGCCGACCCCACAGGTCGGCCGAACTAGGGCCTACGGCTCCTAGGCCCCACCTTCTCCAACGGCTCTATGACCATTGTGCCTGGCTTCTCCTCAGGTGCACACACCAAGTTCTGTTTAAATAGAGGCCGAGAGAGGGGTGTTGAGCTCTCTCATGCTCACACAGTCACTCACAGTCCCTCTCACATTCTTGCTCGGGTTTTCATTAGATTTTGGCTCAAGTTTGATTGCAAGAAATCTCTCTCTCTCTCTCATTTCTTTGCTGCAAGATTGTCCACAGACTTGGTGGAACAACTTTTGGGTAAGAGTTCATTTACATTTCACTAACGTAACCCGAATTGAGTTGTTCTCGTTCGTTCTTGTTTGTTCTTGTTGGAAGCATGAAGGGTGCAGGATGGATGATAATCGGAGCTCTCAAGAGGATGACGAGGTTAGGCTCATCCCGTTCACAGGGTGAGTCGAGCTCTTGTCAATCCCCCGAACCTACACCAACACCGACCATGATGGACTATGAACAAGACGAACAAGAAGAACAATTTGAGGAGCAAGCTGCAGAACCGCAAGCCGAGGACATGGAAATAGATGAAGATGATGCACCGTACCTCGACTTGCGAGACGACCGCGAGCATCAAGCCTACACCATGATCAAGCATTGAAGCTTTGGTCACACCAGAGCCTTCGATCCGGAGCTTCTCGAGAAAACAGTTATGGATGTTGACTTCGCTCGTGTTTGGCATGCGGTTGGATGGGATGACTTTGTGCCCGTTGAGGAGAATGGTTCTCGTCTCCTCACCTTCCAATTTCTTTGCACTCTTCGGGAGGTGGACGACGGTGTTTCTTTCCGACTTTTTGGAGTTGAACGCTATTTTAATTGGAGAAATTTCAGCCACCTCCTTGGTTTTAGCGCGTGCTTGCCAGTTTCCCTCGCAAAAGCTTGCCGCGGTTTTGATCGACATGAGTTTTGGGGTTTGATTTCGGGTCAAGTTGTTCATGGCAAGTTTGCACCTCGGTGCATTGACATTCAAAATCTGACTCTTCGTTTGATGCACAAGTGGGTGGCTATCACTCTCTTTCCAAGAGATGATCCACGACCAGTGCAGAATGATGAGTTGATAATATTATACGCCATGTTCAACAAGATCCGAATCTCCCCCGCAAGAGCAATGGTTAAGCAATGGCTCACAAATTTTCAGAAGACAGGTCCTATTGAATGCACTTCTTTGGTTACCCACATCGCATCAAACATGGAAATCTTAGACAGGAACCCCGTTCCCTTCATTGAGGAGCCCCGTGTTATGATCGATGAGGCATACTTGGTTCAAGGCCACACGCTCAAGAAAGGCCCAGATGACTCCTTGGTTTTCTTTTCTCTTGGTTATGCAAATGAAATCCTATCACCAAACGTGGGGTATCACTTGTATAACTGCCGTTCGCTAACCACTCCTCTTGTCCCACAAGAGGAGAGCTGCAGGCAAAGTGTTTCTGGTCTTCCTGGCAGGGTTACAAGAAGCAGGGCCAGAAGGGAAGAATTCATGCAGCCCCAACCTCAGCCTCAACCACTGCAATATGAGGCTGGAGGTTCATCATGGCAGAGTGCCAGCTCCACCGAGTGGGCATGGTAGGCCCCAGGGTGCCGGTCCACCAGCTCCAGTTCCAGTGGACCCCCAATCTCCGCTGGACGTTCAGCTTCATCCAGAGGTTTCGCCACTCTGACTCGGCTGATGGGCGAGCTTCGCACCACCAACATCGACGAGTCACTGGGCCAGCACATCGAGTTAACTCAGAACTGGCAACGATACACAGGCGAGAGGATCCACAACTTGCAGCGACAACAGCAGTAGAACCAGGAGGAATGGAGGGCCTACTACCATTGGGTTCGGTTTAACCCCAACCAACAGCAGTGAGCCTGAAGCTAGCTTAGGGGAAGACCCCCACGAGAGGTAACTTGTATCAAACTCTATCCTTTACCGCTTTCAAAACCTTGCATGAAACCAAAAAAAAGTTTTTGCAAAATTATGAAAATCCATAAAAATTTGCATAACTAAAATCAAATAAAAATTGGCAAAACTTAGAAAAACCCAAAAATATTTACTTGCTTTCCAATATGTGTAGTAAGCATGTGTAGTTTTTCCTTGTTGAGATGATGAATAGTTGCTCTATTAGTTCCTTTCATATGCCTAGTTACAAACTTGTGTTCTGCCGAAGTTTTGAGTTTGGTGGCTAGTTGTTCAAATCTTAAGCTTGAAACTTGTGGGTAGCAAAAAGCAGAATCCGAATCTTGGTTGTTGTGGGTTATGATATGGCTGAAGAGAGTTGCTATGATCTTCTCCTATGTGATGCTTGATATTCGGAGTATTTATTTTCAAAAATACAAAAATAAATAAAAGTTCCTCGGTGATATGTAATTCCCATCTAGAGCCATATGAGTTACAAGTTTGAAAAGCCTTTCCACATATGCAACTTGTTCTCTCATTGAGCTTTGTCAAATTGTTGTGACCCTTTGAGAGAATCATTTCATACGCCCATGATCAAGATCACGTACATGTCCACTCACATGCTATACTTCTACACTTGGAAGATAGCAAGTACATCCATCCATCCATCCAGAAATAAAACTCCATGTATACCACGACTATCTCTCCCCAAAGTTATCACCATAATGTATGGGCTATACAAAAAGAAATAAAAAGATGCATACCCAAAAAAGGTATGCCACATACCCACAAAGCATGTCAAAAAAATAGAGAGAAAAGAAAAATATGCATACCCAATGAAGGTATGCCACATGCCTCCAAGGCATGAAAAAGAGAGAGAGAGAGAGAAAATATAGCCCCTACCAAAATTATTACAAGGGAGAGAGAAATCATATGAAGGAGTTCCATCCACCATCCACCATCCACCAAAAATATCCACACACTTGCACATCTTGATCAAGGTTTATGACTTGTTTCTCCTTTGGATCCGGTCTTTGACTTAGCAAAATATGAGAAGCAGGTTTGCCTTCATACCCCCCATACCTACAGATCCACCAAAAAGAAGCCACTAGAAGTAGGATGGAAAAGAAAGGCACACAAAAAGGCCTTGGTGAGGAATGAAACACATTTGAGCGATTCGAGAGATCACCCGAGGAACTTACAAAAAAATTCTTTAAAAAACTTTATAAAACCTCTGGATTGACGGTAGAACAAAAGGAGTGGGTAATGGTACTCTACAAGCTGTTCTGACCCTCAACCACCAAAGAAGAGAATGATGCTATAAGCCCCATAGGAGTAAGGTAAAAGGTGCGAACAAGGCTAACTTATTTAGAATAAAGGTAAGAACACTCGGTTGTGCCTTGGGCATAAGTTAGGAATGCGACATTGTAGCAACTCCTGATCAACAACCTAAGTCTAAAACTTTTCTCGGGACGAGCAAAGGGCTAGCTTGGGGGAGTTGTTAACGGTCCTTAAGTGCCAAATCTGACCGTCAGCTAGACTCAATAATAAAGGAAAATTATACACCTTACTCACATATTTGTATCACTAACCTTGCTCCACAGTTGTTTTCAAGTTTTGTACATTTCAGATGAGCAGGAGCGAAATAAGAGGAAAACACGCAGCAGACGCTACACAACTACGTAGAAGATCGCATCCGGCGTCACCCACTTACAAAGAGGGCCCACCTGGCAGAGCAAACGGGCGCGCCACGCATAATGCACACAAGGAAAGATACAAGGGCCCACCTGTTAGCCTGCCAGAGGAGGATAAGGACGAGGGGCGCCAGGGAGGGGTGGGGGGGGGGTCGGTCGAACCCCAGGTTCGGCCGAACCCCATTTTCAGCCGAACCTGCCCTGCCTCCCGTCTAGGTGCATTTCGAGGAGGAGTCATGGCCAAGGCACCTGATCACCTTCCATATGTGCATTGGCAGGAAACCAACCTCCACTAGTATAAATAGGCCTCCCCTCCACCCCTCTCAACACACACACACACACACTTCATTCCACTATTCCAAGAAGGCTCTCCTCCCTCTTTCTCTCTTAGCTAGGTAGTGGAGCTAGGCTAGTTCTTCTTTAGCGAGCAAGTTGTCCTCGGGGTCGTTGAGCAATCCTCGGCTTCCGGTATGGCTTTGTATCCAACTTGTCAGACTTCTATTCATAATATAGAGTTGTGCCATGGTTGCTTTACTATATTGATAGTTTATCAATCCATGCTTAGTTCCTCCATGAGTTATGCTAAGGTCTTGGTTAGGCTAGATGATCCGGGTATGGATAGGGATTCATTGTGCTTTCGAGCTTGCTCTAGTGTTTTACTTGTTCATCCCATGGGTGGGAGACCCGGGGACACTAGGGTAGTGACTTCATGCACGAGCGTAGTGCTCGGGTATGTGGGATCCATCGGATATGATCGTGCTCCACGGTGTGACTGGGGTAGATGGCAGGTGGTGATAGCCCTGTCCGTCCGGTGTAACAGCTGTGTTGCGCTTAGCATATTCCTCGACGTTCGGATTCGGTGTAGGAGTTCATGCAAAGAGGTAACGGAACTGGACATTCTCCTGTGCGGGACCTTCTCCCCGCTATCCCATTTTCCAGGCACCTGTAGTCCTAACCATGTCCTAACATGACCCCAGCTTTGGATAGAAGTATTAGGACACCTAACCTAGCCTAAGCTCCAGCTGACTTGACGTAGGATAGATTAGTCCTTTGTTTTGTCGTTTCTCTCTTTTATTCCTTCCTCTTGGAGTGTGGTTGTGTACTATGTCGCATTACCCTTGCTTATTTCTTTACCTGGACTTACCCCTGTTAGAGTTTTGCCTATTGCTTGAGGCACAATGTCATGGTTAATGTTAAGTACATTACCTTTACCACTGCCATCCTTTGGGAAACAAATAAATAACAATACCCTTACTCTTCGGGTGAAATGCTACAATGGTATATCCGTGCACTTGCGGACCCATCTGTAATCGTATTGATTATACCACAAGAGTGCTACCCCTTGGGTGCAGTTGCTAGAATGGGTTGGCACCCTCATTTCCAGTGATTGCACTGAGGACCGCCAACAGACAATTCTGAGGTTGTTGCCGAGGTCTTCACAAATCCAGTATTGACTTAAGAAATGCCAACAGTAGGTTGGTTAGGATTGAAAGAATTTGAGTTCCCATTACCTCCTTGATAATATGGGCATGGTTGATTCCACCCTTGACCTCTTTGTGGACGAAACCCATTACCCGAATGTCCAACATTTACGCAGACCTTGCATGTCATGCGAGGTTCCAAGGCTTAAAGTGTTTGAATTTGAACCTTGTCTTGGGAATAATCCTCAAATTTCTTGAGGAGATCAATCTTCATAGTGAGCATGTCGGCCTCCTTGACGAAGTTCATGCCTCGATGGCGTGGTTGGAGACGATCATCGCTCCAACCTTGGTTGGAAACCACCTTCTTGATTAATGCTGTAGCTATTTCAATGGTCCGCGAGAAGAAAGCTCCACCCACAGCGGCATCCACATGATCACAGGAAGATTGAGTCATTTTGTTGTATAAGGTCTGAAGAATGAGCCAATTGTCCATTCCATGGTGCGGACACGCAAGGATGTACTCCTGAAGTCTCTCCCAAGGTTCAGGAATTGACTCATTTGATGCTTGCTGGAAGTTCGAAATCCTTCCGCGAAGAGCATTGGTTTTGCCCGTCGGTAAAAACTTTGCAAGGAATGCCTTGGCACATTTGTCCCAGGTGTCCACAACGGCTATGTTAGCATAGAACCATTGCTTCGCTCTCCCCAGAAGAGAGAACGAGAACAACCGGAGCCGGATAGCATGCTAAGATGAGATCCAGGAACTACTGGAGATGAGTGTTGGCATCCTCATTGACCTTGCCATAGAAAGGGCTGGTGTTGACGGCCATTATTTTACATTCCGGCCATTAACTTCTCGGGAATAAATTGAGCTTACACTATGTTCCATTCATATTCTATTTAATTCTAATAAATTCCACAAGTTTTGGATGAGTTATGATTTCAGGAGCTGATGTACCAAAAATGGGCGAAATTGGGCACAAACCCAGGCCGACCGGCCTTCCCTAGGCCGGCCGGCCTAGCACCCCCGAAGATCCTGCCACGTCTTCAATCTAGGAGCAAAGTAACACACTCACAATGCCTCTGAATTGTGGATTGGATGTTGGTTCGATCGAATGGACCGAAAGGCTTGCACAATGATCAAAGGACCAACAACTCAGCGAGAACTCGTGCCCAAGTCAGTGATACAACACCCTGGGGCAATCACAAGCATCAAGACACAATGTCGGTGGAATGGAGGGCCAACACGTGCTAGAGGGAAGCCGTCCGGCCTCCCCTAGGCCGGCCAGCCTGGCCTTGTTTTCTTTAGAGCTACACAACGAACACCGACTTTAGGAGATGATCACAGACATCCACGCAAAGGTGATGGCCACGTGGCCACACCCCCTAGGCTGGCCAGCCTAGGGGAGGCCGACCAGCCCCACCTTGCAGTGTCTTGTGTCCAGGCTTCACGTGGAAAAGAAGCACACCGACCTTAACTACTTACAACCGATGCCACATGCTTCACCTGCTCAGAATCGACCTTGGAAGGCTATAAATAGCACTCTCATGCTCACTTGTAAACACACACCATTGGAGCTCATTCTCTCTTCACTTCGTAGAGTAGGTTAGTAGTTTGGGAGTTAGAGTTGAGTCGAGCTTGCTCGGGATTCCGAAGTCGTCGGAAGTCTGGTATAACTCTTGTTTCTTTATTTCCACTTTATTAATATTAGTTATCTTCTCTACTTTTCTGAGTTAGCTCTACTTTTCGCATTATTTTATCTTCTCGAGTCTGAGTGTTCAGCTCGAGCGCGGAAGTTGTATCCTTTATAGGCTAAGTTATCTCTCTAATAGTCGGGATTCTATCTTACGGGTTTTCTCGCCCGGACTAGAGTATCTCAAGTTAGTGCTCTAGGTTGAGGGGGATTTCTCTCGAAGGCCTCGAGAGAAATCCTAACACTGATCGCGGGCGTGGTGTCTGAATTCGGTGTTAGGTAGAAAGTGTGTTCCACCCCACGGAACCGTTGAGGTAGGCGAAAGGTGATGACATCCCTATTTGTCCCTTGTAGTCCACCACATTCGGGTGCTTTCATAGCAGTAGTGCAGGTTGCCGTCGGACTCCCCTCTCATCCCTTTCTGAAGTCCTTCCTCTTCCAGCCGCCAAAATAAGCTCTGCTATCCCGAAGATTAGTTAGATAGTCTGATCTAGAGAGGCTAGCTCGATAGTTCAGAAGTGTATCAGGTGTCTTATCTCGCTCATTGTCCTCCCGGCTGCTACCTCTCTAAGGAGTTGAGCCTTTGTGTGTCACTCGGTCATAGACTGGCCATTTATCCTATCCTTATATATGGCTTACCCCCCTCTAGTTAGTCGGTTGATTAAGTGTTGACGGCTCTTAAGTACCAAATCTAGGCCGTCAACTCCTGCATAAATACATAAAATGTAAACATTAACATAGTGGTAGGGGTTTATTACTGACCATTTCCACGAGTGTTGGTAATTATTTCTATGCAGGTGAAATAAGAGAGAAAACACACTTCATGAGCAGGGAAACACACTCCAATGATCAAGGCAAAATGCGCAACCGCCTCATCCAAGCCACGTGTCGCCTCGTCTTAGGTCCCCTAGGTCAGTTCTTGGAGGAATAGCTGCTGAAGGACGCCGTGTTGGCCGTGGCTCCCTCCTATATATATGAAGGGAGGGGTCCCAAATGAGGACACCACCAAGTTGGAGTTCACATCCACCAAGTGCTCATCCAAGCCTCCTATTTGGTTTAGAGCTTCCTAGCTTAGGGAGAGGGTAGAGGTACTCAGGAGGGGCACCGGTCTTCGGCGCTCTTCTCCATTTTTGTACCTCTATGAGAGTGAGAGCGTAGTTCGGGAGAAGTGCCGGGGTGTCGGCACTCGGCCCCAGCTTGTACCTCTACGGATGCTGCTACATTCTTTAGGTTTAGTAAGTATTCGTGGTTCCTATCTCTAGTATTTTACTTGGTATAGTAGATGCTAGTAGTGCTTGTAGTTGAGTGAGATCAGTTCTCTTACTTGCGGGTTCGTCGCTCTGTATTCGTACAGAGTGCTATAGTTTGCTACGGGGTGCCATACATAGTTAGACTGTAGTAGTAATCAGTAGCGTAGGTGTGATGTCTAGGCTAGGGGTTATCCTTCGTTTGCCTTATATCCCATGGTTTGTTAGAGGTAGGCCATAGGTGATGACAGCCCTATTGGTCCTTCGTAATCCTCCACGTTCGGATATAGCGTAGAGCTGTTGGCCGGAGTCGACTGGCAGACCAGTTGTAAGCCGGTGCCCGAAGCGAGTATTGTGCCCGAGAGATCGACCTTTAACTCAGCAGTAGTGCTATCTTAGAAATCCACTCTTCCCTTCTACCTATCTTGGTGTGTCCTTGGACCGATTAGAATAGAGGAGAGTACACACACATTCCCTGTGGATTCGATAACCCTTGGAATACTCGGAGGTGAAAGCTACAACGGTATTCGTGCACTTGCGGATTTATTCGTGATGCTAAAATACCCAACAAGCTTTCTGGCGCCGTTGCCGGGGGACGGTTGCTGTATCTTTCTTCAAACCTAGTCGTCCTCGTATCCTTTGCTTTTCTTTTCTTCTACCTTGACCCCCCTACCCATAGAGGAGCTATCCTTTAAAAGCTTCGCTACCCCCACTGTTGGGTATTTTAGCGTCATGAATAAATCCGCAAGCGCACGGATACCGTTGTAGCTTTCACCTCAGAGTATTCCAAGGGTTATCGAATCTATAGGGAACGTGTGTGCACTCTCCTCTATTCTAGTCGGTCCAAGGACACTCCAAGATAGGTTGAAGGGTAGAGAGGATTCCTAAGATTGTGCTACTGCTGAGTTAAAGGTCGATCTCTCGGGCACAATACTCGCTTCGGGCACTGGCTTACAACTGGTCTGCCAGTCGACTCCGGCAAACAGCTCTACGCTATATCCGAACATGGAGGATTACGAAGGACCAATAGGGCTGTCACCACCTATGGCCTACCTCTACTAAACCGCGGGATATAAGGCAAACGAAGGATAACCCTTAGCCTAGACACCATGCCTACGCTACTGATTACTACTACAGTCTAACTACGTATGATATCCCATAGCAGACTACAGCACTCTGTATGAATACAGAGCGGCGAACCCACGAGTAAGAGAACTGATCTCACTCAACTACAAGCACTACTAGCATCTACTAAGCCAAGTAAAATACTAGAGATAGGAACCACGAATACTTACTAAATACCGAAGAATGTAGTAGCATCTGTAGAGGTACAAGCTGGGAACAGAATTCCGACATTCCGGTACTTCTCCCGAACTACTCTCACACTCTCGTAGAGGTACAAACTAGAAAAGAGCGCCGAAGACCGGCACCCTTCCTGAGTACCTCTACCCTCTCCCTACTCTAAGACACTTCTAAACCAAGAGAAGGTTTGAGAGAGCACTTGGATGGATGTGAACTCCAACTTGGTGGTGTGTCTCAAATGATACTCCTCCCCTCATATATATAGAAGGGAGCCACAGCCAACAAGGTCGGTTTCAGCAGGTGATCCTCCCAGAACTGACCTCTAGGGCTAATGGGGACCTGCCACATCGAAGGCTGAGGTCGGTTGGTGCTGTGGCCAGGTCGGCCGACCTGGAGGTCGGCCGACCTACGGCCGGCTCTGAATCGGCCCAACTTTTGCTGGGTGACTTCTAGGTGGGCCCTCATCACTAATCCACTTGTAATAGATATTGTCTAAGTCGGTAGCTTGCTCAAGTGGGCCCAAGAATCCATGTGAGGCTGAATATCGCGCTCTGATTGGTCGATGCCTTTTGCCTTGGATTGAGGAGTGTGTTTCCGTGCTCTTGAAGTGTGTTTTCACCCTTATTTCACCTGCATACAAATATTTACCAACACTCATGGAAATGGTTAGTAATCAACCCCTACCACTATGTTGACGTTTATATTTTATGTATTTATGCAGGAGTTGACGGCCTAGATTTGGTACTTAAGAGCTGTCAACAACTCCCCCACACTTAGCCTTTGCTCGTCCTCGAGTAAAGCAGAAAGGACTAAGGTGAAACATGAATTCCAAAGGTATGAAGCAAGCATAAGAGATATTCCAAACCATACCTTGCACTTGTGAACTTTGTAGTGTCTATCATGCCATCTTGGGTAGTTGAGGAATGGAATGGTCGCGAATCCAATCACTTCTACTCCTCATGTCAAGTAGCTTGGGGGGTTTTTCAATAAGTTTTCAAAACAAACCTTGCTTAGCTCCTCATTTGATTCTCTCGGATCGCTCAATGTGTATATGTCCTTACCAAGGCATTTGACTTGCCTTTTCTTCATCCTACTTCTAGTGATGGCTATATGTGGATCTCAAGGTAGGGTATGAAGGATAACACATACTTGTATCACATGTATTGCAAAGTCAAAGACCGGATCCAAAGAGAAAAGCAAGTCATACAATCAGATCAAGATGTGCATGGATTGTGATGGATGGAATGGAAACTCCTTTTGTATGATCTCTCTCCCTATATAAATTCTTCTGAGAGCATGGCTATCTTTTTTTTCTTTTCTTTTTTTTCATGGACCTTCATGTGCCCACATTTTTTTTCTTTTTTTTAATACTTGGACCTTCATGTGTCCATATATTTTTTCTAGATAGCCCAAGCCTCTCTTCTTTTATTCTTTTTTTAACAGAAACTAGGGAGAGAGACCAACACATATAGTGGAGCATTTATTTTGTGGAATTAGTGGATGGTACAATGCTAACTTCTCAAAGAAGCATAGCAAGGGGGTATATGGTGTGCACATGAATCTTGGTCATGAAAGCATGAAAAGAATTCTCTCAAGGGTCACAACAATTTGATAAATCTCAATGCAAAAACAAGCAGCATATGTGTATATGGTTTTCAAGAAGTATCATCATACGGCTTTGGTAGGACTTTGGCACATCAAAGAGGAGCTTCGCAAAGGGTTTTCCAAATTTTCAAATAAATTTCCCAAGCACTTAAACAGTAAAGAGCGAAGATCATATCATTCAAACCATATCCCAAAGTCAACTACTTAGATGAGCATGCTTTCCTAAATATTTTGGTTCATAAGCATCAAGGCGATAATAATGGAATAAAACATATGCAAGACAACCATAGGAAACATGTAGAGTAGGAGCAACACACTGATTCTTGAGTTTGATTTTAGTGAGTAAGATTTAAAAACCAATCAAACTCATGAATCAAGAGAGTTGAGAGGTAGAGATGCACATACAATCATTGTTGATGAAGATGGGGGTCAAGGCAGTGGTGATTCAGCCAAACCACTAGGTGGCTGGCTGAATTTGGTGTCCTTGCCTTATCTCTTGTCATATTGGTGCAGACGATGTTGTGCGATGCATCTGTGGGGGATCTCAAATGTGTATGACAATGATGATCATGAGAGATCTCCCCCACACTTGTACTTGTACCTGGTGCTGTATTCAACGAGACAATGGAAACAAAATAATGGCTCTGCTGGTTTTAAGAACCAGGGAGCTCTAGAATTTATTCAAACTAAACTTTACTCTCGCCATGAGACTTACTCTGGTGATCCTCGGGCGACCTCCCAGCAGGGCTTTGTTTAATGTCAAAAGCAGGACACTGAGAGTACTTACTATGGCGTTTTGTTGATGGGGACTCAATATTGCCACCATGGCAGTTCCGCTCTTTTTTTATTTTTTATTTTTATAGACAACAAGATGCAGGAACTAACACCAATTCGAAGACAAGATATGGATTGAGAAAGAACTTACTTCGGGGCACTCACATACCTCCCCCACACTTGGAGTTTGCAAAACTTCAAGTGTATGTAGTTCAAGTTTCCTTCTGTAGTTGTTCCTTCATCAAGGCATATCGAGGGGTTGTAGTTGGTGTAGCTCTCATGTTCGTAGGTGTTGCTTGTCCGTCATTCTTCTTGATCTTCCCCTGAAAAGGTTAGCGACCAAAAATACCAGAAGGAAAAATACATCCTAGAACATGCTCTTGCTTTTATTGAAGGCAAATAAATAAGTAAATAAATAAATGATAATCCGGGTTATCTCCTGGCAGTGCTTTGTTTTTGGTCATAAGCTCGACCATGGGAACATCCTCTTGCAGCTATAGTTGATGATGTGTTCCCCTTTTCATCAACAAATTGTTGATGTGTCATGAAGGTTTAGCTGCAAGGTTAGCACCACAGAGCATCCACGGAATTTGCAATGTTTACGGTAAACATATGCATCTACAACTAGCCTTCTAAAGGTTTTGCAAGAGAGGACCTTAAGGCAGTTACAGTCCTCATGTGTGCTCTGGGCACAATGCGTGCCTAACTCTGGAGAGGTATTGAAAGAGCATGGTTTTTGAGGTATCACTAGGATGAAGCTCCCATGCTCATATATGGAATCCTTTTCCATGGACTCCAGAGTCGGCGCCTCATAATATTCTATGGCCCGTCAGTTATTCAAATCAAGAGATTCATCATGGGAAATCATAGTTGAATCTCGATCGTGGTCGAGAACAACTTCCTTGGGGCCAGAGAAAAGAGGCTCAAACTCGCTCATGAGGGATAATGATCATTCATCTTCACAAAAGTGAAGGATTTCTTCTGAGTTGTTCTCTTCGGAGGTGGCAGATTTTGCAACCTCGAAGAGAATGGACTTAGATGGTATGAACGGAGATTCATGCATCATTTCCTCGACCAGGTTTGGCTCGGGAAAATGCTTCGCCATAGAATTTTCTAAGCAAGAGGTAGCAGTGGCAGAAGCGGTTTTCCTAAGCTTTTTGTCTAGACTCCCTTGAGATGTGAGAAGTTTTTCAAACGGGGAGCCTAGGAGAAAATCAAAATCGAGGATATCGAAGATATGGAAATCCAAGTTGACCTCGATTTTGTCTACTATGAGTGACACGACACTTACGACCCCCCGACATTTCAGGATGTGTCCCAAGGGACCACTCTCTAAGAGCGTGTCAGATGGTCTTAGCGTAACATTGCCCAAAAGAGTGTACGCTAAGTGCCATGGCAAAACATTAACCTCCATGATGGGGTTAATGTGGGCTTCTACGGTAGTTCCCCTTATAGAACAAGGAGTGATCATGGAGGGTGAGCTAATCCAAATTGCTTCAGAAAAGTGTTTCTCTCCATCTAACCAATCCTCCTTCATGGCTTCCTCGAGAGGTGTTTCATTACGGGAATCAGGAGTAGAAGGAGGTACCATAGGCCTAAGGGAAGGTTCTGTCTAGAGATCTCTAGATTGATCGGTGTGGACAGAGGAAGGTTCCTTCCCTGAATGGGCATCTATGAGATTCGAGGTGTTTCTATGGTTTCCTGTTGATTCATCCTTGAATCTAGAAGAGAACTTCGGGGGGTGAATCTCTTCTCCCTCCGATGTTCCTGGTTCAGGCGAGGTTTCTAGAGCTGAATCTAAGGATGTGGAAGATGAAAGATTGGGTTCAGCCGCTAGAAGATCCTCATGGGTCAACTCACACTCCTCTTGGAGAGGATCAGACTCGGCTGACTAGGAGGTATACTCGGCAATATAATCTAGGATTTTATTAGACTCAGCCGGGAACATATGGAGGGGTACTCCTCCGGTGATTGAGTTGAGATGATCGGCGGATTCCTTATCGAGACTCCTATTAAATTTCCAAAGGACTAAAGGATAGAGTGTCGACATGGTAGGGTCGGACTTCACTAGGAGCGAAAATCTGGCCTAGGTTGTGCCTAAAGTTTTCTTCTCATTCTGCTAGAAGAAGATGATAGAGAATGTCGTATTCAAGGAGTCTCAGCTGCCCTTTCCGGTATATGTATAAGACGTGTACCATTGCTCTGCCTTCCCTTTAAGAGAGAAGGGAAACAACATCCACCGGAGGACATCTTGTTTCATGCTTATAGAGGCAAAGCGTGAACAAAGCTACTTGAACTCTCGCAGATGGTGGTCTGGGTTCTCACAATTAAACCCAGAGAAGGAAAGCTCTGGAACTATAGCGATAAGGTCGGGACAAGGTTCATAGCCGAATGTCGAAGAGGATGGTGGCTCATTGAACTCGCCCCTTGGGGTAGAGAGGCTGTGAAAGGATGGCTTCTCCATGGGTAGCGGGGGTAAAGATAGCAGGAAGAAAATTAAAAATGATATGGGATAAATCCCGTGGGGTAGAGAAGCTGTTAAAGGATAGCTCCTCTAGGGAAAGTGGGGGCCAAAGTAGAAGAAAAGAAAAACAAAGGATACAAGGATGACTAGGTTCGAAGAAAGATACAGCAACTGTTCCCCGGCAACGGCGCCAGAAAGGTTGTTGGGTATTTTAGCGTCACGAATAAATCCGCAAGCGCACAGATACCGTTGTAGCTTTCACCTTAGAGTATTCCAAGGGTTATCGAATCCATAGGGAACATGTGCTCACTCTCCTCTATTCTAATCGGTCCAAGGACACACCAAGATAGGTTGAAGGGTAGAGAGGATTCCTAAGATAGTACTACAGCTGAGTTAAAGGTCGATCTCTCGGGCACAATACTCGCTTCAGGCACCGGCTTACAATTGGTCTGCCTGTCGACTCCGCCCAACAGCTCTACGCTATATCCGAATGTGGAGGATTACGAATGAACAATAGGGCTGTCACCACCTATGGCCTACCTCTACTAAACCATGGGATATAAGGCAAATGAATGATAACCCTTAGCCTAGACACCACGCCTACACTACTGATTACTACTACAATCTAACTACGTATGATATCCCATAGCAGACTACAACACTCTATATGAATACAGAGCGATGAACCCGCGAGTAAGAGAACTGATCTCACTCAATGTTGACGCTCCTTAGAGCGCCAATTTACGTACCGCAAGCGCACGGATCGTGTAGCTTTTCCCTTAGAGTATTCCCCCAAGGTTTATCAATCCACACAACAAGTGTATTACTATGCTTAACTAAGCACTAATGATGTTGGTAAAAGATCTATATTGAGTGATGGAGTGTGAAATAGATCTAATCTAACCAATCTAATCTAATCTAGACTAGTGAGCAATGATAGGTGTGTGCACAAGATATGAAGGGCATTTGTCCATAGGGTCTAGGATCACTAGAGATGTAATCGCCAAGCAACGAAGAACGGATCTAATCTACCAAAGGTGTGTTCCAAGATCAAAACCTTTCCCTCCCGCATACTATCACTACACGAGGATAATCGGTAACGAATCAACAAGAACACGATAGTTGATGTAATCTATGTAAACCATGCAAGAGCAAAGCAAACCCAAAGCCAAGTCGCGAACTATTAGGCATCAAAGCATCATCAACAAGAATTGTGATAGATCAATCTCATAAAGGATTCGGCAATTACAACTCAAGATCTCCTTACAACCCCATGAACAAACGAGGACTTTACCCCATGAAGCTAAGCGAAGCGTAGTCGATCATGGTGACGAAATCTCCGGCAAGGGATGGATCCCTTGCTGTCCTCCAACTTGCAGCGGCGCCGAGGGACGATGAGGCCTCCGGTGTCGCCTTTCTCTTGTGTCTAACTCGAATGGATCTCTGAAACTCGTCCTCGTGTAGTGACAGTATGCGGGAGGGAAAGGTTTTGATCTTGGAACACACCTTTGGTAGATTAGATCCGTTCTTCGTTGCTCGGCGATTACATCTCTAGTGATCCTAGACCCTATGGACAAATGCTCTTCATATCTTGTGCACACACCTATCATTGCTCACTGTCTAGATTGGATTAGATTGGTTAGATTAGATCTATTTCACATTCAAACACTCAATATAGATCTTTTACTAACATCATTAGTGCTTAGTTAAGCATAGTAATACACTTGTTCCGTGGATTGATAAACCTTGGGGGAACTCTCTAAGGGAAAAAGCTACACGATCAGTGCGCTTGCGGTACGTAAATTGGCGCTCTAAGGAGCGTCAACAAGCTTTTCTGGCGCCGTTGCTGGGGAACAAGCGATTTTTCTACGTTTAACTTTGTATTAATTTTGTTGGTTACTAACACCTAACCTTTTCCCTAGAAAATTTTTGTTTTCTTGTTTTTGTTTTGATTGTCTAGATGGCCCATCTCATTCAACACGTGGAGGAAGGAGAAAAATTACTAAGGGATTATGCAAGCCCGCGATCGGAGGACTTTGACATGCAAAAATCAGATTCGGTGTTGCGAGCCACCGAGTACGAGATCAAGCCTCAAATCATCAAGATGGCGGCGGCAAACCCCTTTAGAGGAGATGAGACGGACAACCCATATAGACATATCAAGTGGTTCACAATGCTATTCAACACGGTACAACAAGACGGAGTTCCACTAGCTTGGTTTAGATGGAATCTCTTCCCATACTCACTTGCGGAAGAAGCGAGAAGATGGTTTGCACTTGCATCCTTCGAGGTAAAAGGAAATTGGGATGACTTGATGAAGAAATTTTGCGAGCGGTTCTTTCCGTTAAGCAAGGTTCAACATATTCGGAAGCAAGTGATCAACTTCGCGCAAGGAGAAAAAGAAGGGATAGATCAAGCATGGGATAGATTCAATGGATTGATTGAACAATGACCGAAGCTCGGATTTTCCGGTGAAGTACTCTTGCATACCTTTTATTTTTCCCTAACCTCCGAGTGCATGCAATTTGTTCAAATGTGTGCAAGAGGAGATCTCATGGAGAAAACACTCACGGAAGCCGCCCAACTCCTACAAAAAATCAGCAAGGGTGCGTCCATGCGAAGAGATTGGGAAAAACGATGTTCGGCAAGCTCCGAGGAAGAATCTCAAGTGCGGGTGCTTGCTGGAATTTTCAGAAAAGAGACATCGGAAGTGAGGGAAGAACAACCGACGCATGGGAAAGTCATAGAGACAAAACACGATGAAGAAGTATCGATCCGGAGTGCAACGAAAGATGACCCAGAAAAGAAAGGAAGAACCATGGGCACCGCCAAATCGCTAAGTGAATTCGAGCAAATGGATTGGATACCAATTGACTTCGGAAGATTGTTCGACAAAGCAAGACCGCATCCAAATCAACGAGGAATGGCGAAGGTGATAGCGGAAGATTTTCCGCCGGATAATCACACGGGATATACATTTGGCAATGAATCGGCCGGTGATATTATTCGGAAACTTTTTGAAGAAAAAGAGGAAGAGATTGACTTGGGCGAAGTGATGGAGGTCAAAAAGATCATGGGCATGGGAGTGAAATCGGAATCATCACCCTACGTGCACATAGCCCAAGTATATGCGATTGGAAGCGATCAAGGCGAAGGTAATCCATCACCCACACCTCGTGTTGACTGCATGATAGACGGAACAAAATGTTGCAATGTTTTATGTGACGTTGGAACCCATGTTAGTGTGATGAGTTTCAAGGTTTATGTTGAGCTTTTTAATGAAACACCAAACCTAGATACTACAATCATTAAATTGATCATGGGAGATGGTAGATTAATCAAACCGCTAGGAGTGCTTAGAAATCTAAATGTTACTATAGCGGGTAAAAAAATTCCTACCGACTTTTTTGTGATTAATGCTAGTGATGATGAGCATGAAGGCATAATCCTTGGAAAACCCTTTCTCAAATTAGTAAATGTTGTTCTAGATGTTGGAAATTGGATTGTCACTTTTGATCTAGATGGAGAGAAGCGCACATTCGAATTTCATTCGAAACCATCTTTTGCTTCACCTCTACCTCTTGATAACGAAGAGGTAGAGAGCATTCGTTCCATTGATTCTTTCAGGAATCCTCTCCAATGCGCTTTGGAGAATGGAGACGCTCAAGATGATCAAGACGGAGAACTAGTGGAAACAATGGAAGAGTTGAAGCCGCAACACGGGAATTTGGAGGAAGAAAAATTTGAAGACATTGGAGAGTTAGAACAAGAAGATGATGGTGCGCCTGATGTTGAGATGAAGCCACTCCCCAAGGGATTGAAATATGAATTTTTGGGAGATGGCAAGACTTTTTTGGTGATTGTTAGCGACGAATTGAGCCCGAAAGAGACGGAGAAGTTGCTGAATTTATTAAAGAAGCACAAAAAGGTGATTGGCTACTCGATTAATGACTTGAAAGATATTAGCCCCGCCTTTTGCACACATCGTATACAACTCGAGGAGCAATACAAGCCGGTCGTAGAGCATCAAAGAAGGTTGAGCCATGTTATGCATGATGTGGTAAAGAAGGAAGTTATCAAATTGTTGAATGCCGGAATAATATACCCCGTGCCACATAGTGAATGGGTAAGCCCCGTTCATTGCGTTCCAAAGAAAGGAGGACTCATGGTTGTGAAAAATGAGAAAGAGCAATTGATACCGCAAAGAACCATCACGGGATGGATGATGTGCATCAATTATAGAAAATTGAATAAGGCAACGAGGAAGGATCATTTTCCACTACCATTCATCGACGAGATGCTAGAAAGGTTGGCAAAGCATTCACACTTTTGTTACCTTGATGGATACTCGGGATTCTTCCAAATACCTATTCATCCGGATGATCAACATAAGACCACGTTTACTTGCCCGTATGGAACTTTTGCATATCGGAGGATGCCTGTTGGATTGTGCAATGCGCCCGCTTCTTTTCAATGGTGCATGATGACTATATTTTCAGATTTCATAGAAGAGATTATGGAGGTATTCATGGATGATTTCTCGGTGCATGGTACTTGTGACACCTCTGGTGTCAGTTTAACCAAAGCCAGCCAATTAACATAACTTCACACACAAATGAGCTAAAAAAGCTTAGAGAAGAACCCTATGTCTAGTTCTTGCAAACTTGTGTGTAAAGGTATGTGTGCATGTGTTTGAGTGCAATGTGTTTGAAAAACAATAATTGGTACCCTTTTAAACTTGACTTGACATGTGTGGTAATAAGGCAATAAAATACACCTTTCATAATGAGCTATAAACTTTCTATGCAAATCAAATTCAAACTGGAAAACCATCACATGAAATGATTAATGGAACCATTCTTTGATTTGTGAAGAGCTACTAATTTAAACAAATCAAATAAACAAGAGTTCTATTTCTAGTATTAAGGAAGTTAAAATAACTTCAAACCAATGCAAGAAAGCCTATGAAAATGAATAGACATATTCACCATGATTCAAACAAAAACCTAGTTGAATTCTAGGAGTAAAAGTGCCAAAATTCACATGAAATGATAAGTACCTTAAAATGGCAGTTTTTGAAATAATTAAATAACTCTCAAACCATTGCTCGAATGAAAAAGTGCATAACACGAAAGTTGTAGATATCGAAAAACTGAGCAAAAGTGGTATTCAACACTTTTTCATTTGAGGCCAAGAAGACGGAGAAAATTTGTAATTACAGAACTGATTTTGGAACTTCGATTTATTTACGAAACTGCCACTGACCGTTTCTCCTACCTCTCGCCTCCCTGCACCACGCCCACGACAGCGCCGTACGCCACCGTCGCCACCTGACCGGCCACGCGCCACGCCCTGGTAGCTCTGCACCTCCCCCAGCACGAGCTCCCCCAGCCCGCTTCTCCCTGGCTCCGCGTCGAGCTGCCACGCACCCCCCGGACACGCCCCTGCTCGCCACGACGTCGACGGCCGTCGCCGTTCCCTGGCCATGCGCCCACGCCATCCAGGTCGCCTCCCCCAGGCCCCTGCGCCCCAGCTCGCCCTCCCCAGTTCGCCCTCCCTCTCCTTGCCGCCTATAAAACGAGCCCCTAGCCCCCTCGCGCGCCCAGACCCCCATTTCCCCATCCGCCGCCCGCCATTGAAGCCGGCGACGCCCCTGCACGCCGAGCTCCTCCCTCCTCCTCCCCATTCTCCAATCCAAGCAGCCCACGACATTATCCACCTCCCGTTGACCCTCTACAACCAAACCCCCATTGCCCAGGACCATCAGAGAGGCCACATTGGCCGGCACCATTGCCGGACGCCGCTGGAGCTTCGTGGAGCCACCATCCCGGCCCGTTCCTCCCCAAATCGAACCCTCCACGAGCTTGGCCTCTCCCCACCGAAGCTTCTCGGTCCGACTTCACCCTCCCAGCGTCGCCGGAGAAGCGCAGCCGCTGCCCAGTACCACCGTCTTCCGCCCCTCGCCGTGGAGAGCCCCGCTCCGACCACCTCCGCTCCTCCCACGACCACCCAAGGGTAGCTCTCGAGCCCCTCTCCATTTTCCCCCACTTTCCCCTCGCCGCCGGCCAACCCCATCACCGGGAAACGTCGCTCCCGTTCCCTGCTCTGTTATGAACTTCCGCCAGGGACCCCAAATTAAAAGAACCAAAACTTCCAGGGGTCAAACTGCAAAATGTGCTTAAACTTCAAAACAGTGAATTTTGAAAATACATAACAATTCGTAGAAAAATCGTAAAAATGCAAACTCAACTGTTCTGGAATACTTAGAACAAGAACTACAACTTTTGTGTTCTCGAATTAATACTGGAAAATATGCACATGAACTTGCTCTAGAATTTTTAATTCATGCATGTGCAACTGAAACCCTATTAATCCCTAAATTTCAGATTTATTAGAGTTCATTTGCTATATACCATGATTTATGCTTGTTTAATCAACTTAATTCTTCATATGTAGTTCTTATGCTCAGAAAAATCTATATTTATTTCTGAAGTCTCTTTTTAGCTCTGTGTTCCTGTCTAAAAATTTTGAGCTGCATTTACTGAGTTTTTCTTTGGTGAATAATCATGCTTACCATCTTAGGGCTAGATTTACTATTTTTGTTCTGAGTAATATACACCATAACTGATCTTGATTTTTGGACATGATCTTGTTTAGAGTATGTTCTATCTGTAATAAAACGTTCATATGCAGTACTAGTTAAATGCACCTTGAGAAATTTATGCTAATTCATAAATGCATAACTAATTTATCTTGTGGTTATAAAGCTCGATAATTTTTCTGGAGTATGTTTAGCTCATGAATAGGCTCTGGTAAAAATTTGAGAATCATATCCCTAGTACAACTCTCTGGAGAATTAATCTTAGTTAATTGCTTGTTGTTTTTGTTCTTTTTATTACCTCAGCTGTATAAGTGAATAAAATCTGGAAAAATTACAGTACTGAGTAGATGCTTGGTAGATGCTCTGATAAAATTTGTAGCACCAGAACCCATGTCAAACTTTCTGTGAAAAAAGGTGAAGCAACTAGAGTAATCTACTTACATGCTTTGTTATGGTTAATTGCTTTATGATTAGATGCTGAAAACTATACCATAGATGCTAGAGTATATGATTTGAGTTACTTTAGTTTTTCATCACTAGCTCATGAGTAAATTGGTTGCTATGAAATAGTGAAAGCATGCTATGTTTTAATGATAAAAATGAAAATCAAACCACACAGCTCTTTTATGAAGTAAAGTGAATTTAATAACTACTCTATAAACGTTTGCCCAGAAAATAAAGTTAACCAAGACCACCACAACAAACACGTGCTATTCTGGACTACAACTTTATAGTGAAGGAAAGAAATATGTTATATCATGTTGTAACAATATCATTTCTGCATGCATATAGAAACGGTAAATCTACTCGACAGTGATTACGAGTTGGTTCCCGCGAATACTACCACTCCAGAGAGTGTCTCTCTTAATTATACTGACTTGAATCAAGACCTGAACCAATGTTCGGAAGAGCCCAAGGCTACTTTTGAACAGTGCCCAAGAAGACAAGCCCCGGTGCATAATTCCATTATTTTACGCCTTATATTCATCCAACTATTTGTATATGTTGTAATAATTTTTATTGCGCATTTACGTTTTCTAGGAGTTGATCGAAAACCTTAGGTGCATGATCCCTGGGTCCCTATGTTTGATACCCGGATCTTTTTATCGACTAGTTGCCATGCTAATTAGGTACGGTAGAAGTCGAGGGGTTTCCTGCCTCTCGCGAGCAAATAGGAATTTTACTGACTTTAAATTCCTGCTGAAATATAAGGACAACAGGCGGGGTTGTGTAGTTGTGATACCCCGCTGGTGTAGTCAAAAATGGCTAAGGTCGCGGTGTGCGGCTCATTTCGTTAAGCGTTTGAAAGTACTAGCCACATGCCGAGAAATATGGTAATCGGTAAGCTTAAGTACCTGATTGGACCGGCGAGTGGAACGACCTTGCACCCTCTTGGTAGAAGTAGGTTTATTTTTGTCCGGACGTACGGGTGCAGAGACGTCGGGCTCTGTAGTCGGGGAGGGTGCCCCGGATCCACGGACTGGAAAGAAAGGGGAACTGTAGCGTGGGCGAGAGCGAAGTCAATCCCCATGCGTGTGGTCTAGGTTCCCCTGGCCAGGTTGAAATTCGATTCGGAATCGTCCGCCTCTCACGGCATGAGACTGCTTAATGTTTTCGATCACACAGAGTAACAAGTGGAACATGATGATGATAATACTGCTGGTTGATTAAATGGTTGCTCTACCATGTTTGTATAGAGTTAGATGCAAACTTAGAATGGTTAATCCAACTAGAAGATGGCTAGATAAAATCTGAAAATAAGGACCAACTCTTAGTGGCATTTTTGGCAAAACAAACCCCACCAACCAAAAAGCCTTGCATGTCTAGTTATCGGACTATGTTATATCCGGTGACGGGTCAGTCTTGCTGAGTATTAGTATACTCAGCCTTGCTTGTGGCATTATTTTTCAGGTACTAACTTCGAGGATCTGTTTGCAAGTCTTACTTGGTCGTGTAACTTGCCTCCGGGTTGGTCTGTAGAGTGGGATGGCCCTTCAGCTGGTGCTAACCACCCTCCCGCTGAGTGACGCTTTCGTACGGGCTTTATCGATGCGTCACATTATCTCGCTAGTTATCTTTTACTGCTTCCGCTGAACAATGAGACTTGAATAATTTTTAGTAGATGGAACTCTGTAGTACTTTGCTACTCTGAACATGGTTTGTAATAAATTTTCCTTTCCGCTGCAAACTCTGAGATGTATGAAATGTTCTGTGTTGTAATCTCTGGGCTCACCTTCGTGTGAGTGTTGTCTGCTGATCCTGGAATAGCGTGGCTTTAATCGAGGCTTCACTCGAGGAACTACCGGTGCGTGCCGATTTGGGTCAGAGTTGCCTAGCAACGAAGATCAGTGCATCCGGGCCCAGTTAGTTTGGGTGGTTCCGCCACAGTACTAGCTTTGAAAATTGCTTGGCAAATTTGGAGAAATTTCTTAAAAGATGCGGAGAGGTTGATCTTGTGCTCAATTGGGAGAAGTGTCATTTCATGGTGAAAGAAGGCATTGTCCTCGGTCATGTTATCTCCGAGAGAGGGATAGAGGTGGACAGAGCAAAGATAGAAACCGTGGAGAAATTGCCACCACCTACGGACATCAAATCTTTGAGGAGCTTCCTCGGTCATGCCAGATTCTATAGGAGGTTCATAAAGGATTTTTCAAAAATCACCAAGCCATTGACACAACTTCTCCAAAAAGATGTGGAATACATCTTCGATAGTGATTGTCTTCACGCATTTTGAACACTCAAGCAATCCCTCATAAGTGCTCCTATCATGCAACCTCTGGATTGGAATCTACCTATTGAAATCATGTGTGATGCAAGCGACTACGCCGTAGGAGCCGTTCTTGGACAAAGGAAATAGGGGAAGGTAAATGCTATCTACTACGCAAGCAAGACTCTCAATGAAGCCCAAGTTAATTATGCAACAACGGAGAAAGAATTGCTTGCCGTGGTATTTGCCTTCGAAAAATTCAGATCATACATAGTATACTCTAAGGTGATAGTTTATACCGACCATGCGGCAATCAAGTATCTCTTGTCCAAGAAAGATGCTAAGCCACGCTTGATCCGATGGATCCTATTGCTACAAGAATTCGATGTGGAGATAAGGGACAAGAAAGGGGCCGAGAACGTGTTGGCCGACCACCTATCAAGGATGAACCATGGAGATGATGAAAAAGAACCTATCGAGGATCAAATGAGAGATGATCACCTATATAGAATTCTCGACAAAGATAGTTGGATGAATGAAATAATAAGGGCAATAAAAGGGATGCCCTTGGATCACTTAGACAAGAATGCAAGGAGAAGAGTGATCGCGGAAAGAAGAAAATACTATTGGGATCCACCATACTTATATAGATATGGAGAAGATGGAGTCCTAAGAAGATGCATACCGAGGGAGGAACGTGAAGAAGTTCTAAGAAAGTGTCACTCGTCGGGATATGAAGGACATTATGGGCACTTTAGAACTCAATCTAAGGTATGGGCTAGTGGATTCTATTGGCCCGAGATGCATGAAGACGCGAAAAGATTTGTTTCGACTTGTTCGAAATGCCAAAGGACGGGGAATATCTCGCAAAGGAATGCCATGTCGTTGAACTACAACTTGCAAATAGATCTATTTGATGTCTGGGGAATCGATTTCATGGGACCATTCGTGACCTCACATGGGTTTGAGCATATATTGGTGATGGTGGACTATGTTTCAAAGTGGGTTGAAGCTATGCCATGTCGGAAGGCATCAACGGAGGAGTCCATACACATGATTAAATCGGTTATCTTCCCTCGATATGGCGTCCCGAGAATCTTGATAAGCGATGGAGGAACACACTTCACGGGCAAAGACTTTGGTAAATGCTTGAAGAAATTGGGAATTGAACATAGAGTATCCACGGCTTATCACCCCCAAACAAATGGACAAGCGGAAACTTCGAACAAGCAATTGAAGGATATTTTAAAGAAGACCGTGGTAAAAGGAGGAAAAGATTGGTCGAAAAGACTAGATGATGCACTATGGGCATATCGTACAGCACACAAAACCCCGATTGGTATGACTCCTTATCAATTTGTTTATGGAAAAACATGCCACTTGCCTGTTGAGCTAGAACATAAGGCGTATTGGGCAATGAAGGAAATGAACTTTGATGCGGAAACCGCTGGAATTAAAAGGAGAATCCAAATAAGCGAATTGGAGGAGTTAAGATTGAAAGCGTACAATAGTGCATCAATTTACAAAGAAAGGATGAAGAGGTGGTACGACAAGCGATTACAAAACAAGAAATTTAAAGAAGGAGACAAGGTCCTACTCTACAATTCAAGATTCAAACTCTTTGGCAAAGGAAAATTGCAAAGCAAATGGGATGGACCATACGTCGTACACTCAGTTTCACCCATGGGAGCGGTGACAATCATGGATGTGAAAGGTGACCAATATGTGGTGAACGGACAGTGACTAAAGGTATTCTTGGAGCTCGACGTCGTGCCCCTTCATTACATCGACATATACACCATGGAGGAGGAACCGGAATGTCAAGCCTAACGACATTAAGCACGGTAAGTTTGTAAATATTCTCTTTTAGATTTTATTTTCATAGTTTTATTTTTATTTTGGACGAACTTTGAGTAAAACATAGGCTTCTAATTTATTGGTGAGCACCTCGGAAAAATTTGGAGTCCAGGGGGCCAAAAAACCCCCTGGGCCGGCCGGCCCAACACCCCTAGGGCGGCCGGCCTGAGGCTCCTCGTGTACGATTCGGTCTCGATTTTTGGTAGGTACGAGATAAGAAAATTTCAAACCTGTGCCTTATAGATTTCGCATGCCAAAACCGAAGAGATATTGGACTTCTTGTCCATGTCTTTTCGGGACTTAAATAGAGGCGCGGGTTAGATCTATTCTCTCATACTTTTCAATCTACACCACCACCTCGTGAGAGACGTCGACAATGGCCATTCCAGCGAGCGCAAGAGCCATGATTGCAGTGATGGAGATCACCAGCGAGCGCAAGAGCCATGATTGTAGCGATGGAGATCAAGGAGAGGGCATGGCGCCCGACACCCCCACGCCAAAGATGCCTAGCCCCATCTTGGCAACTGGTGCGACACCCCTCCTTGTCGAAGCAAAGCGATGTGAAGCGAAGGCCCCTCCGAAGAAATTCAATACCTAAGCACGGATGAGCGTCGGAGGGAAGGGCCTTCCATGGTGCAATGAGAAGTTAGCTGAAGCCCAAAGGGTGGTCATTGTCATCAGCAGTGACGAAGACAAAGGCGAGAAGCTACAAGACAAAAAGCCACCCGCACCTAGGCGTTCCTTGCGCCTTCTCGGAGTTAAAAGGAAAAACTACGTCGAGCACACACCGGAGCCGAAGGATTATGCGGGGGACAGCGATTGGGAGAGCTACATGAGCCCAAGTTCATGGGGCACCACCGGTTGTGACTACGATGATGATTGGCCGGGGTGGCCCGAAGAGGAGAGAAGGGAGGAAGACGACCCCTCTGGAGGTGACAGCGGCAAGAAGAAGGACGACGACGAGCCCGAGGATGACAGCCCCAACCGCGGCGGCCATCACTTCGGGTGCGTCAAGTGCCGCAATGAAATCGCGAACCTCCATGCCACCATTGATAGGTGCCACGATCGAATTGTGGCAATGGATCAGAGGATGGACGACATCGAGAGCTTGGCCGAAAGAGATTACAATTTCCTTCTCCGCAACATAAGGAAGTTATTTGGGATGGTCGGAGATCTTCAAAAGCAAGGAGGAGGGCGCCCTAGATGAAATTGCCCTAGGTGCCGTTGAGAACACCGATGAGCGTCACACCCGTCTTTTATATCATTGCGACGAGGACGCCGCATAATCTAAGCATGGGCGGGAGGTGTGACGGCTCGTAGATCGATTTTGTTAGTATTTGTTTAGTCAAAAGTTCGTCGTGCGCGTGTCTTTAATTTCGCATGTGTGAGAGTCATAGTCTAGCGTTGTGTGCTTTATTTTTCGCTTGTGTGAGAGTGAGTCTTAAATTAGTGTTGAATCAGGAAAATAAAATAAAAAGAGTCTTTGTTTTTTTTTGTTGGATCGTGCAATTTTATTTATGCATTCAGTTTTACTTTATTTTCTTTAAAGTAATTGTTCACGAGCGTTGTCATGAAAATTAATTCTTATTTGTGGAGCTTAGTAAATTATTCGTCCATGTTAATACCCACACTTGAGCTTTGATCTAGCGCTTGGTTTTGATTACGCTTGCGAGTAAGGCATGATTTGGAGGACTTTAATTTCATAAAAATAATAAAACCCCTACAAACATAAGGTTGATCAAGTTCTTGACAATTCGAGAGTAAAAATCCTATCATCCAAAAGCTATATTCGTTCCACCATAAGCATTGGATGCACATTGAGTTGAGTTAGGATTTCTTTCTCTTGGGACTTTTAATTTCGAGCAATGATCATGTCCGTATTTTTCATCTCTGAACTGCTAGCCACGTCAATATTCGGTAATGAGAATTCCTCATCGGAACAACTCATGAAATCTACCAGATTTCAAAACCCGAACCTGAGATTATCTTGTTTCCTTGACCACAACCCAATTATGAGGATACGCTCTGTTTCTGCGCATGATTTGTATAAAACATAATTTTGGGATGAAGAAGGGAAGGAGTACTAGAAAAACGGAGCGAAGCCAACCTGGGAAAGCCCCAGGCCAGCCGGCCTACACCTCTTGGGCCGGCCGGCCTAGGCCCCTCTGGCCTCGACTCGGGCACCAAAAATTTAGGGAACCACTTCGGAGTTTTACCTATCTATGTTTTATAGAAAGTGTCCTATGAAAAGGTTCGGAAAAGAGAAAGAAAATTCGGGAGAAAGAAAGAAAGAAAGAAAGAAATGTATGAGAAGAAAAAAATAAATGAAGGGATTCTATGGTTAGAGAAGTGCAAAGAGATATCACCTTGTTGTTTGAGAACAATATCCTCAATTCCAACCATGTGCAATCCGACAACGAGGACGATGCTTGTGCCTTGAAGTCAATCTTTTTGTATGCCTTTGCACATGTCCACCATTCTAAATCTTCTTACCCTTGAACCCTTTACATTATGGAGAAACTCTCATGATCATTGGCTCGGAAGGTAAGCAATCATTAGAAGGTTTTCTTAATTTGACAATATATGTATATACTTTGCTAAGCCTCACCTATAGCCCCACTTTATACTTGAGAGACTTTTGGGAGATGTGAGTTTGCAAATAATAATAGGATAGCCACTTATATCGAGAGACATGAAAGGACTTGTGCAAGAATTTTTGGTATAACCTTTGTTGCAGGGTATTTTGCTTCTAAAAACTAAAAAAAAAGAGAGAGAGAAAAACCTCTAAGGATGGCAAGAAAAGCAAGTGTTGTCGATATTCAAGTTGCCAGCTAAAGGTAAGAGTCATGGAGTAATATTGGATGAGTTTTTAAACGCCCATGATATGATTATCCTCGCTGCTCCTCTGACCTTTGTTTGAAGAAATATTGTTAGACTTGTTTACATAAGTAAATTTTGCAGTTTGAGAACTCTCGAGCAACCCATGGAAGGACTTCATGATTTGATTTGCTCGAGGACGAGCAAAAGCTAAGCATGGGGGGAATGTTGGAGCTCCTTAAGTACCCATTTTATTATACAATTAGGAGAGGTTTTGGTAATTTCTTCGGGATGATTCATGTACTAACCCACCACTTGGCACCCGAACTTGACCGTTTTTTATTTTGTCCTGGATTTTGGAGCATGTTGTGTTTTGGCAGGAAATTAGACATTTTTTGAGATGTTTTGACGCATGGTCACAACTGGGCTAAGATGAGGAATGAGGAGAAGAGGCCGCACACAAAAGATGGGACCGAAAGGGGCCAGAAAGGGCCCAGGCCAGCTGGCCTGGGGCCCTCTGAGCCAGCCGGCCTAGCCCATTCCGGGGCCCAATCGGCCTCAATTTTCTTCAGCGCAAAGTATGCGTCAACCCTAATCTGTGTTTTACCAAAACCACCGACCAGAACTGCCTATATATACCCCGAAGCCGCCGTCAAAGAGAGAGAGGCAGAGATCGCAGAGAGGAAGCATCCAGTGACGAGCTTCAGAGATCCATTCGAGTTAGACACAAGAGAAAGGCGACACCAGAGGCCTCATCGTCCCTCGGCACCGCTGCAAGTTGGAGGATAGCAAGGGATCCATCCCTTGCCGGAGATTTCGTCACCATGATCGACTACGCTTCGCTTAGCTTCATGGGGTAAAGTCCTCGTTTGTTCATGGGGTTGTAAGGAGATCTTGAGTTGTAATTGCCGAATCCTTTATGAGATCTATCACGATTCTTGTTGATGATGCTTTGATGCCTAATAGTTTGCGACTTGGCTTTGGGTTTGCTTTGCTCTTGCATGGTTTACTTAGATTACATCAACTATCGTGTTCTTGTTGATTCGTTACCGACTATCCTCATGTAGTGACAGTATGCGGGAGGGAAAGGTTTTGATCTTGGAACACACCTTTGGTAGATTAGATCCGTTCTTCGTTGCTCGGCGATTACATCTCTAGTGATCCTAGACCCTATGGACAAATGCTCTTCATATTTTGTGCACACACCTATCATTGCTCACTAGTCTAGATTGGATTAGATTGGTTAGATTAGATCTATTTCACATTCAAACACTCAATATAGATCTTTTACCAACATCATTAGTGCTTAGTTAAGCATAGTAATACACTTGTTCCGTGGATTGATAAACCTTGGGGGAATACTCTAAGGGAAAAGCTACATGATCCGTGCGCTTGCGGTACGTAAATTGGCGCTCTAAGGAGCATCAACAAAGAACCAACGGGCCACAGAATGTTATGAGGCGCCGACTCTGGAGTCCATAGAAAAGAATTCCATATATGAGCATGGGAGCTTCATCCTAGTGATACCTCAAAAACCATGATCTTTCCATACTTCTCCAGAGCCAGGCACGCATTGTGCCTAGAGCACACACGAGGACTATAACTTCCTTAAGGTCCTCTCTTGCAAAACCTTTAGAAGGCTAGTTGTAGATGCATATGTTTACCGTAAACATTGCAAAATTCGTGGATGCTATGTGGTGCTAACCTTGCCGCTAAACCTTCATGACACATCAACAACTGGTGATGAAAAGGGGAACACATCATCAACAATAGCTGCAAGAGGATGTTCCCATGGTCGAGCTTATGACAAAAAACAAAGCACTGCCGAGAGATAGCCCGGATTATCATTTATTTATTTATTTCTCTTCAATAAAAGCAAGAGCATGTTTTAGGATGTATTTTTCCTTCGGGTATTTTTGGTCGCTAACCTTTCCAGGGGAAGATCAAGAAGAATGACGGACAAACAACACCTACGAACATGAGAGCTACACCAACTACAACCCCTCGATATGCCGTGACGAAGGAACAACTACAGAAGGAGACTTGAACTCCATACACTTGAAGTTTTCCAAACTCCAAGTGTGGGGGAGGTATGTGAGTGCCCCGAAGTAAGATCTTTCTCAATCAATATCTTGTCTTTGAATTGGTGTTAGTTCCTGCATCTTGCTCTCTATAAAAAAAGAGAAAAAAATAGAGGAATTACCATGGTGGCAATATGATGCCATGGTAAGTACTCTCAATGTCCTGCTTTTGACATTAAACAAAGCCCTGCCGGGTGGTCGCCCGAGGATCACCTGAGTAAGTCTCATGGTGAGATTAATATTTAGTTTGAATAAATTTTAGGGCTCCCTGGTTCTTAAAACCAGAAGAGCCATTGTTTTGTTTCCACTATCTCGTTGAATACAGCACCAGGTACAAGTACAAGTGTGGGGGAGATCTCTCAAGATCATCACTGTCATACACATTCGAGATCTCCCACAGATGCATCGCACAACATCATCTATGCCAACATGACAAGGGACAAGGCAAGGACACCAGAGTCAGTCAGCCGCCATGGTTTGGCTGAATCCCCATTGTCTTGATCCCCATCTTCTTCAAAAGCGATGGTTTGTGCATCCTCTACCTCTCAACTCTCTTTGATTCATGAGTTTGAATGGTTTCTAAATCTGACTTAGTAAAATCAAACTCAAAATGAATCAGTGTATCTGCCTGCTCTACATGTTTCCTATGGTTGGCTTGCATATGTTTTATTCTATGCTTATCACCTTGATGCTTGTGAACAAAAATCCTCAGGAAACCATGCTTATCTAAGTAGTTGATGTTTGAGATATGGTTTGGATGATATGATCTTCGCTCGTTTTTATTTAAGTGCTTGGGAAATTTATTTTGAAAATTTGTAAAACCCTTGCAAAGCTCCTCTTTGATATGCCAAAGTCCTACCAAAGCCATATGATGATACTTCTTGAAAACCACATACACATATGCTGCTTGTTTTTGCACTGAGCTATGTCAAATTGTTGTGACCCTTGAGAGAATTCTTTCCATGCTTTCATGATCAAGATTCATGTGCACACCATATACCCCCTTGCTATGCTTCTTTGAGAAGTTAGCATTGTACCATCCACTCATTCAACAAAATAAACGCTCCACTATATGTGTTGGTCTCTCTCTCTAGTCTTTGTTAAAAAAAAGAAGAGAGGCATGGGCTATCGAGAAAAAAATATATGGACACATGAAGGTCCAAGTATTGAAAAAAAAGAAAGAAAAAACTGTGGGCACATGAAGGTCCATGAAAAAAGAAAGAAAAAACTGTGGGCACATGAAGGTCCATGAAAAAGAAAAAAAGAAAAAAAAGATTCAAAAGAATTTATATAGGGAGAGAGATCATACAAAAGGAGTTTCCATTCCATCCATCACAATCCATGCACGTGCACATCTTAATCTGATTGTATGACTTTTTTTTCTCTTTGGATCCGGTCTTTGACTTTGCAATATATGTAATACAAGTATGCCTAATCCTTCATGCCCTACCTTGAGCTCCACACATAGCCATCACTAGAAGTAGGATGAAGAAAAGGCAAGTCAAATGCCTTGGTAAGGACATATACACATTGAGCAATATGAGAGAATCAAATGAGGAGCTAAGCAAGGTTTGTTTTGAAAACTTATTGAAAAAAACCCCAAGCTACTTGACATGTGGAGTAGAAGTGATTTGATTCGCGACCATTCCATTCCTCAACTATCCACGATGGCATGATAGACACTTCAAAGTTCACAAGTGCAAGGTATGGTTTGGAATATCGCTTATGCTCGCTTCATACCTTTGGAAGTCATGTTCCACCTTAGTCCATTCTGCTTTACTCGAGGATGAGCAAATGCTAAGTGTGGGGGAGTTGTTGACGGCTCTTAAGTACCAAATCTAGGCCGTCAACTCCTGCATAAATACATAAAATGTAAACATTAACATAGTGGTAGGGATTTATTACTGACCATTTCCACGAGTGTTGGTAATTATTTGTATGCAGGTGAAATAAGAGTGAAAACACACTTCATGAGCAGGGAAACACATTCCACAGATCAAGGCAAAATGTGCAACCAATCAGAGAACACAAGTCAGTCTCAATTGGATCAAAACAAGCCCATTCACCCAAGCAAACCAGCTTAGGACAGGCCAAGACCCATGGGGTTAGGACAAGGAGGCCCAGGACAGCCTGCTGGACGAAGCTGGGGGCGGTTGGAGCCTCGGCCAGGCCGACCGACCTACAGGTTGGCCGACCTGGCCCGTGGGCCCCACCGCCTCATCCAAGCCATGTGTCGCCTCCTCATAGGTCCCCTAGGTCGGTTATTGGAGGATTAGCTACTGAAGGACGCCGTGCTGCCCGTGGCTCCCTCCTATATATATGAAGGGAGGGGTCCCAAATGAGGACACCACCAAGTTGGAGTTCACATCCACCAAGTGCTCATCCAAGCCTCCTCTTTGGTTTAGAGCTTCCTAGCTTAGGGAGAGGGTAGAGGTACTCAGGAGGGGCACTGGTCTTCGGTGCTCTTCTCCATTTTTGTACCTCTACGAGAGTGAGAGCGTAGTTCGGGAGAAGTGCCGGGGTGTCGGCACTCGGCCCCAGCTTGTACCTCTACGAATGCTGCTACATTCTTCAGGTTTAGTAAGTATTCGTGGTTCCTATCTCTAGTATTTTACTTGGTATAGTAGATGCTAGTAGTGCTTGTAGTTGAGTGAGATCAGTTCTCTTACTCGCGGGTTCGTCGCTCTGTATTCGTACAGAGTGCTGTAGTTTGCTACGGGGTGCCATACGTAGTTAGACTGCAATAGTCATCAGTAGCGTAGGTGTGGTGTCTAGGCTAGGGGTTATCCTTCGTTTGCCTTATATCCCACGGTTTGATAGAGGTAGGTCGTAGGTGGAGACAACCCTATTGGTCCTTCGTAATCCTCCACGTTCGGATATAGCATAGAGCTATTGGCCGGAGTCGACTGGCAGACCAGTTGTAAGCCGGTGCCCGAAGCGAGTATTGTGCCCGAGAGATCGACCATTAACTCAGCAGTATTGCTATCTTAGGAATCCTCTCTTCCCTTCTACCTATCTTGGTGTGTCCTTAGATCGATTAGAATAGTGGAGAGTGCACACACGTTCCCTGTGGATTCGATAACCCTTGGAATACTCTGAGGTGAAAGCTACAATGGTATCCGTGCGCTTGCGGATTTATTCGTGATGCTAAAATACCCAACATTAAGCTAGTACAATTATCATTCGATTTATGATACTCTTTACCATAGTGCTTCCCTAAGGAAAACATGATACCCTGGAATACTCCAAGGTGAAGTGTTACAGCGGTGATTCTGTGCCCTTGCCGAATTTATACTCCATTGGGTATAAGAAACACCAACAAGCATTTCTGGCACCGTTGCCGGGGAAGCAATTGGCTAAAGATATCGTTAATAGTTTGATAAACTTTACGAGTTTGTCACTGCTAATCTTAGCGGCCTTACCATTGCTCTCCCTATCCTTTGATTGTCACTGTTAATAGTTTCGACCTACCAAATAACTTCAACCCGAATCCAGAAAGAATTGGGAGGATTGTGAGACGCCGCATCATCCCACCTCAGAAAAGACTCACTTGGCCTATCAGTTCTCCATCCACTTCAGCCTCATCACCCATGGCTCAAAAGACTCTCTGTTAGCTCTCAGCCCCGTCCAGTAGCCACATTCCTACTGGATTGAACCAAGACCAAGCCGGCAATGACGGCTTTGAGTTGAAAACTGGACTGGTGAACATGGTTCAAGCAAGTTCGTTCTGTGGAAAGGCATCTGAGGATGCCAATGCCCATCTCCAGAACTTTCTAGAGGTGAGTAACACTATCAACCCCAAGGGAATTATGATGGATATCGTCCGCCTTCGGCTATTCCCGTTCTCACTGCTCGGGAAAGCCAAGACGTGGTTTTACTCCAACAAGGAAGCTTTCATGACATGAGAAGCATGTTCAAATGCATTCCTGGCCAAATACTTACTGGTGGGCAAGACAAATGCCCTCCGGAATAGAATCTCCGGTATCCAGCAACTACCGGATGAGACAATCCCAGAGGCCTGGGAGCGTTTGCAGGAGTACATACAAGCATGCCCACACCACAGCATGGAGGAATGGCTGATCATTCAGAACTTCTTCCACGGCATGAATCAGCAAGCCAAGGACCATGTAGATGCAGCAGCAGGTGGTTCCTTCCTCTCTCTCTCGATGTTGCAGGAGCGAAGATGCTGATGGACAAGATAGCCTCCAATCAGAGTTGGAAAGGTGAAAAGCAGCCAGCCCGTCCTAGGGTCATGCATCAGATCGATAGTGTCGACATGCTGGCTATCAAGATGGACCTTTTGATGAAGAAACTGGAATCTCCGCATAAGGAGGTAAACCAGGTTTCAGAGTCTCGGATCACATGTGAAACATGTGGCGAGACTGGGCACTCGGGCACCTCGTGCCCCCTAACTCAAGAGGACGTGAACTTTGTTGGAACCAACAACAACAATCCCAACTCGGGATTTCGTCCTCAGCAAGGTTGGAACTCAAATCCCAACCTCCCTTTCGGTCAACAGCAAGGTATGAACTATCATAAAAATTTTCAGCCTACCTTAAAAGACCTAGTGTACGGCCAGAAGCAGATAAATGACAACACTAGCAAGAAGTTTCTTGCTAATGACAAGATTTTGGAGTCTTTGGCTGCACAAATAGAGGGCTTCAATTCAGTTATTAAAAACCAGTTGAGCTTTAATAAAATGATAGAAACTCAAGTAGCTCAACTAGCCTCATCTTGTCCTAACGCTAACACTGGGAAACTGCCCGGGCAACCAGAAGTTCCCTCGAAAGAGAATGTTAATGCGGTGACTATGCGTGGTGGTAAGTCCACATGGGAGCCACCTCTTCCACAAGATGCAGGATCTCGGCGGAAAGCCATAACTGCTAGCCATACCGACGCTGAAGATGAAGAGCAGGAGGAGGCCGTCGACTCCAACACATTTGCAACCCAGGAAGACCCCGTGGAACCGCCTAGAACTTCATGGGATTACCACGACACAACTACCTTATCATTTCGATTCAGATAAGGAAGCCAGTGGCCGACGAACAATTTGGCAAGTTTGTCGAGGTAATAAAGAAGCTATATGTCAATATACCGCTTCTTGATGCTATGCAGGTGCCTACATATGCCAAGTATATCAAAGATATTCTTGGAAACAAGAGAGCACTGCCCACCACCAAGGTCGTGCAGTTAACAGAAGAGTGTAGCGCTGCTATACTCAATCCCCTTATGGTGAAGAAGAAGGACCCAGGCTGCCCAACCATCACATGCTCAATCGGAACTCAACATTTCTCAAACGCTCTATGCGACTTGGGAGAAAGCGTTAGCGTCATGCCAAAGGTAGTCTATGACCGCCTTAACCATCATGCGCTTGCCCCTACTGCCATGTGTTTGCAGCTAGCGGACCAATCGGTTCGCTACCCCGCGGGAATAGCAGAGAACATTCCGGTCAAAATCCGGAATTTCCTGATTCCCGTTGACTTTGTCGCCCTCGACATGAAAGTCAACACCAAGACGCCTCTCATCCTGGGAAGGCCGTTCTTGAGCACAGCAAACGCGAGTACCGATGTGGGAGCTGGAGGAATCCAGCTCAACATCAATGGTCAGAAGGAGAAGATCGCCTTCAAACCGAAGGTCGAACAATGTTCTCAAGTTAAGGCAATCAATCGAAAGAAGAAATCCGAGAAAGAGCCGGAGAAGCCATCCATCCCACCTATTGAAGCCCTCATTGAGTACGTAGAAAGCCTGTGTATTCAAGAGGAGGCGAAGAAAATCAAGCTTCACAACTACAGAAACGCGAGACGAAGGGTCCAACGTAAGAAATTTCTAGAATCGGAAAATAAAGAGGTCGAAGCAACACCCACACCCAAGAAAGTGTGGCGGAAGAAAGTGTCGTCGTCAGGGACTCCATCCAGCGACGACAAACGAACCAAAGGTATGGAGAGTCCCGCTCACCCGAGCCCGCGCCATGAGGTTCATGGTATGTATCCATCCTTGCATTGCATATAGGATAGTTTGAATTTCCATGCATAGTTTTTCTATTTCATCTCTGCATAAGCATATTTGTTTTAAACCAAAGCATGTTTTAATTTCGAAACTCTGCATTCAAAGGAACTTCACAAAAAATTTCGAAAAAATTTGGCCAAATGTTAGGCCTACCGGCCCCACTTTGTTTCATCTAGCTAGGAGCAGCAGGGAATGGGATACATTGCGTGCACATGGAGAAAGGGACAAAGCTTGGCGCATTGAACGTGCAGGGTGTAGGCCGCCTGGCCCCAGGTAGGCCGGCCGGCTCTCCCCCTCCGCTCATGTCCCGTCACCACCGAAAGGAGCACTACCATCTGAAGGTCTACGGAGTAGAGCACCGGCATGGCTCGCTCAGCGCCATGGAGAAGCCGACCGGCCTGGCCCTCGCACTGCTCTATAAAACCCGACAATGGCGATGCTTCTCGGTGCACTAGAAGCTCAGGTTTGCATGCCTCAGCCCGAGCTCGTCCATCTCCTATCCCTTTCTTAAGTCTCTTTGCTTAATCAAGCTCTTTTGAGCTAGTTAAGTGGAGAACTTAAGTGCTAGCTCAACCAAAAACAAATAAAATTCTGTAGTAATCAGTGAAGTCCATAAACCAGAAAATACCAAAAATATTTCCCTTCGAATAAATTCATGGAACGCTGAACGATGAACCTTTGTGGTGGTGTAATGCCCCGCAAGAACGACTAACCCCTTGTCCTAATTGCCATATCCTTCGGGTATTGTGTGTGCTAACATCTTGCAGGAATCATGATCGGGAAAGCCAAGGAGAAGATCAAGAAGGCGCTCTCGAAGAGCTCCAGAAGCTCACGAAGTTCATCTTCATCCCGGGATACTGTGTCGGTTGACTCCGGTCGCCATACAAATGTATCTCTGAGTGAAGAAGAAACTCCAGTAGTCCCGAGACCCCATCTCCGTATCAGGATTCTGATGATGGTCGAGCAAATTGCCATCAAGAACGACTACGAATGGGAGGCCCTTGAACTACTGAAGAAACAAAACTTCGGCCATGCCAAGAGGTTCGACACTCGTTTTCTCATGAAGACAGGCTCAAGCAGGACATGAACCAAGCCTTCACCACTGTCGGATGGGAGGATTTTTCCGACGTTGTGTAACTAGGTTCACAACTCCTAACCATGGAATTTCTCATTTCTCTTGCCATTGAAGAAACCAGCACTGAAACTAAAATTTATTTTCGGCTCTTCAATGAACAATTTTTTTTTGATGTGGCTCTTCAATGAACAATTCGTAATGAAACTTAAAGAGTTTAGCATCGCGTTGGGGTTTCATAAAAGATGCATCCTTGACCCCAGCGAGCTTGCTAAGAAACACCATTATGATCAAAATTCATGGTGGAGTGCAATCTCAAATGAACCTGTGAGTAGTAAGAACAGCATAGTCTCCATCCATAATCCTACCCTAAATCGTCCCATCCACCAGAACCTTAGGTATGAGCCAACTTACTTATAGTACATACGGGATGAGTAATATGCTATGCACAAGGTACCTGCAGGGTGTGAATATTGATGCAACTCCTAATCCACTGAGCCTTAGTCTAAATTTTGCTCGAGGACGAGCAAAATTTAAGCTTGGGGGGTGTTGACGGCCATTATTTCACATTCTGACCGTCAACTTCTTGGGAATAAATTGAACTTACACTATGCTCCATTCATATTCTATTTAAATCTATAAAATTCCACAAGTTTTGGATGAGTTATGATTTCAGGAGCAGATGTACCAAAAATGGGTGAAATTGGGCACAAACACAGGCCGACTGGCTAGGCCGGCCGGCCTGGCACCCATGAAGAACCTACCACGTCTTCGATCCAGGAGCAAAGTAACACTCACAATGCCTCTGAATCATGGATTGGATGTCGGTCCCACCTTGCAGCGCATCCAGGCTTCGCGTGGAAGATAAGCACATCTCTCTAATAGTCGGGATTCTATCTTACGGGTTTTCTCACCCGAACTAGAGTATCTCAAGTTAGTGCTCTAGGTTGAGGGCGATTTCTCTCGAAGGCCTCGAGAGAAATCCTAACACTGATCGCGGGCGTGGTGTCCAAATTCAATGTTAGCTAGAAAGTGTGTTCCACCCCCACGGAACCGTTGTGGTAGGCAGTAGGTGGTGACAGCCCTATCCATCCCTTGTAGTCCACCACGTTCGGGTACTTTCATAGCAGTAGTGCAGGTTGTCATCGGACTCTCCTCTCATCCCTTTCTGAAGTCCTTCCTCTTCCAGCCGCCGAAGTAAGCTCTGCTATCTCAAAGATTAGTTAGGTAGTTAGTCTGATCTAGAGAGGCTAGATCGATAGTTTAGAAGTGTATCAGGTGTCCTATCTCGCTCGTTGTCCTCCTAGCTGCGACCTCTCTAAGGATTTGAGCCTCCGTGTGTGTCACTCGGTCATAGACCGGCCATTTATCCAATCCTTATATCTGGCTTACCCCTGTCTAGTTAGTCGGTAGATTAAGCTAGTACGGTTATCATTCGATTTACGATACTCTTTACCATAGTGCTTCCCTGAGGAAAGATACGATAGCTTGGAATACTCCAAGGTGAAGTGCTACAGTGGTGATTCTGTGTGCTTGCGAAAATTATATCTATTTGGCATTGTTGGTATTTTGCAACGTCACGAATAAAATCTGTAAGCGCACGGATACCGCTGTAGCTTTCACCCAAGAGTATTCCAGGGTATTGTATCCACTGAGGAATGTGAGTACGCTATCTACGGGTTCAGGCTCATCCAAGGACACACACGCCGGTGTGGAGAAGACAGAAGAGAGGACTTTCTATATCTATAATCTATGCCTAGAAGAAGAAATCACGTCGCCGTTATACTTCGAGCTACTGGTTTCGACCGGCTTATACAAGCCGATAGCTCCAGTAACAGTGCTCTACCCAATATCCGAACATGGAGGATTACGAGGGCTCGAATAGGGCTATCACCGCCTGCCGGCTACCTCTACAAACCATGGGACTATTGGACAACTGAGTGGTATAGTCCAGCCTAGACACCACATCTACGCCTTTCCCTACTAACCTTAGCCCTGGCCAAGACTACCCTTTTCTATCTAGGGTCTTAAGCTAAGATCAAATGCTACTCGCTAGCATACACATCAACTAATATAAGGCAGCGATGATAACTTGCGATCTAAACTCTAATTCCAAATAAACAAACAAAGAAAGTGTCGAACACTTACAACCGAATAAGCATCCGTCGAGGTACAAGCGGAGAAGAGTGCCGACAAACCTGGCACTTCTCCCGACTCCTCCTCACTCTCCTCCTCTTCTTCTACACCTCCTAGTCCACCTAGGCATATAGGATGAAGGCCTCAAGCTCCAAGGGAGGAAGGTGAGTTGAGAGGGTGTGATGTGTGTGTGTGTTCAATTCTCACCCCCCCCCCTTGTATTTATAGGAGGGAGCCACCCCGGGAATGCAGCCAATCCTCCTCAAACCGCCTTCTAGAGCTAATAGGGAAGTGACACGTGGAAGCTGGAGGCGAGAGGGCCCAGTACCAGGTCGGCCGACCAAGGAGGTCGGCCAACCTCTGGCCACCGCCTTTTGCCCCAAATTTGGACACGTGACTGATGAGTGGGCCCTTAGGTCGGTTCTTGGTGACTTGGCGTGAAACTATGTCGGTAGCATGCCCTGGTGGGTCCATGGATCCTCTTGCTCGCGTCTGATTGGTCGAGGTGGAATTGTTTCGGATCGGTGACATGTCACGCATGTGGGCTGAGTCTCCTTCTTGTGTGAGCTACCAAACAGGCCCATTTTGTCCCCTGGGCTTGCTTGTGCTTGGCCTAGGAATTTAGGCCTTGGATAATATGCTTGTTACATGCAGTTTTGATCCAAATTTACCTTCACACATTCTCAGACCAGCATATGTGGAATTTGTTAAATAATCATCCTATGCTAACATTTATTCCTTCTGATGCTTGACTTTTGCACGATAGTTGACGGTAAAAAAGGGTCGTTAGTGACCGTCAACAAGATTCCCCACACTTAGTTCTTTGCTCGTCCTCGAGTAAAGGCAAGAACTAAGGCGGACCTGACTTCATATGATATGACACCTGCATACAGATTATTCTAAGCTTCACCCTTACCTGTGAATTTTGATGTGTCTACCATAAATTGTTTGGGAAGTTGAAGAGTGGAACGGTGCTGACTTCAGTCTCCTCCACAGCTTTGAAAATATTTTTGCAAGGACCAACCATAGCTTTACTTCTCCATAGGATCTCTCATGTCGCTCATTGTGTATATATCCTCACCAAGGCATTGCTTCTTTTCATCCTATTTCTAAAGATAGCTTATGTGGAGCTCATGGTAGGAGAAATGGAAGCATGCACTTGTGTCACATATATTGCGAAATCAAACAAAGGATCCATGGAGATGACAAATCAAACAAGTTGATCAAGATTGTGCACATGTGTGGAAGGTGGATGGTGGAATGAAATACTCCTTTTATGAATCTCTCTCTCTTTTATTTGGGTAACATGAGGACATGGCTATATATATATATATATCTTTTTCTTCTCTTTGTTTTTTTTCCATGGATATTGATGTGCCACCATTTTTTTCTCTTTTTTTTGTGTCATGCTTCTTGGGCATACCATCTTTTTTTTTGATAGCCCATGCCTCATTTGAAAGATACTAGAGAGAGAGATCATTAAACATGGAGTTTATTTTGTGGATGGATGGAATGGCATAGCTGACTTCTAGAGTAGAAGTTTAACTGGTGGAGTGCACATGATCTTGAACAAACAAGTATGAAAGACATCTCACTAGGGTCACAAAGTTTGAAGAGGCTCAATGCAACAACAATGCATATATGTGTAAAGATTTGTATCATGAAGATCATCATAAGGCTTTGGTAGGACAAACACATGGAGTGGTAAAGCTATGGAGGTTTTTCTTTTTGATAAAATTTCTCAGACACATAAGCAGATAAAGCAAGAATTCTTCCATCAAACCATATCTCACTAGTCAACAACTTAATAATTATGGGTTCCCTAAGATATGATTCACAAGCTTAGGTTTAGCAAAGAATAAAAAGTATGCAAGCCAATAATAGAGAAGGACAAGACCAGAGGATACTCCTTGAGTTTAATTTTAATGATTAAGCAAGATTTCATTTAAACTCATAGGTTAGGGAGAGTATGAGGGGTAAAGTGCACAAACCGTCGCAATGAAGATGATCAGAACTTAGTGCTAGTCAGCCAAACCTGAGGTTCCACTGCCCAATACTAGCTCTGATTCATCTTGGCCATTTGCATGCTGGTTCATTCGGTGTTGTGCACGTGTTGTGGGAGATCTCGAGTGTATATGCATGAAAGTTCCGATAGATCTCCCCCACACTTGTTCTTGTACCTGGTGCTTATTCAAAAATAAAAATGTGGAAACAAACTAATAGCTCTATCGGTTGTAAGAACCAGGGAGCTCCTAAAATTTATTGAAACTAAAATTTAATCTCACCATGATACTTACTCAAGCAAGGCTGAACTAAGATTGCATTAACATGAGTATGTTGTGCAACATTAATCCAAAACCTTGGCTTACCTTTCCATTTGAATTCAGTTCAACGACTTACCCATTTGGAATTGATTTTCCTGCAGGGGTTAGTCCATATATGCAACCAATATCTTTACAAGTACTAACTCCGAGAACGTCAATCAAACTAGACACTAGGTCTAGTTGACTGAAGAGGACATTTTAACCCAAGCACCATGCTTGATTTAAAAGGCCTATGTAACACCCGGTTTATAAAAGGACATAAACCGAGCAATCATATACGTGCCAGGATCAAGTCACACGTATATACAACAGAATGAACAATATATCACAGCACATATCACATAAAAAGATATAATAAAACGAGTACGAATGTTATTTATTACATGAATGACATAAATGTCTGATACAACGAAAGCGTAAAAGCATATACGTAAACTCTCGTCGAAGCTGGGCACCACAGGGACGTCGACTGGGAACGACCACCTAGAAGTCCTCGTACTCTTGGTAGCTCTGGGTGGACTCCCTCGCGTCGGCAGGAACTGAGCAGCAGTAGAGTATCCCAAAAAGAACAAGAGAAAAAAGTAGAGGAGGCTAGTGTGAGTACACAACTTGTACTCAACAAGTATAACACAAACTATGAGGCTCTAAGGTTGGCTGACTCAACTGCATTAGCTTTTAATCTTAGCAAAATTTTATTAAAGCTATTACTACAAGTTGATGAGTTACCATACCCCAGTTACATAGTAATTAATCAGGATTAATTATGATACTACTGAGAACCAAACCGAAACCACCAAGGTAACCCCACTAATCAAAAGGAGGATCCGAGCCGCTCATGACCGTGAGCACGGCTAGTATACCAGTTTTACACTCTGCAGAGGTTGCACATCTTTACCCACAAGTCGTGAGCTATGCTAGTTGTTCATCACACTTCCGTAGGTGAGATGGCTAGCAAACTCACTACGAGGCTGTTACAAAGAATCTCGTTGGTAAGGAGTAACCGCGAGGGTTGGATCGACAACGATGGGGCCCACCTCACGGGGGTACAAGACACGGATCACAGACAAAGCCGGAGGAGCAGGGACCATTGAAGCTTACCACCCTTGCCCCGCAGGTAAGTTACTCCAAACCAAAAAGACCTAATTAGTAAGCCAAGACCGTCCCATTCCAGTATTGTGGTTGTGCGGTTGTCCCAGGTTGTCACTCTAATGACGTACGGTCCTTATGGAGAGTAGCTAGCACAAAACACAGTGCGAGCCCCCTAAACCAAGTTTCTAGAAAAACCAATTTTTAAACGAGACGTGAGCCACTCAGCGGGCCACTCCCAGAATTAAGTTGCATATACCATTAATCAAATTAATTAAAAAGGACTAAGTGTGTTATAGCGCAGCAACCTAGCACATCTAACCAAAATGTAACCCAAGGGATATATAGGGTAATAAAGTGGCTAGGAAAGTCCTTATAGGCATACAGTATTAAAATGCAGTATGAAAATGTATTTAAAAGTGATGGGTGTTGTTCATGTTATACATGCCTTCCTCAAAGTTCTCCTGCTACTCAAACTGCTGTGAAGACGGTGGCTGCTCCGGGTACTGGTACTCCTCCGAAGGATCAACGTCTACTCACGATCGCAACGCCAAAACAAGTCCAGCACATACACATACATGCAAACAAAGGAAAACACTAAGAAATAGTACAACAATACATAAAAACAGCAAACAAACTAAGCTAGAACTGTTCTACGCATTACAACGATCGCGTGGACATAAAGAACGCCTAAAACGGAGCTAGAACGCGAAAAATAGGCTTAAAACAAGATCCAAGGACCTATCTGTGAGAAAAACTGAGCTACAGGGGGCTTCTGGGCAAAACCGGGGACTTATATGTAATTAACCCATAGACTGGGGGCTAACACGCAAAAAGTCTGGGGCTGGACTGCGGGTTCTATATCCGAGAAGCTCAGGGTGGTCCATGCAAGATTCTGGGCCGATCTGGAAATATTTTTGAACGTGGGTGGACTGCGGGTTTATTTCAAAGAAATCGAGGGACTCTTATGCAAAAGTGGCAGTGCTGACCGTTTTCCTGGGAGTTTGACTCAGGCTGGAAATGAATCTGGGCCGTTGGATCTTCATCGGGCGGTCCGGAGCGTGGGTCGCGAGACTGCTGTGGCGCGGGTCGCCGGCGGGTGATTCCGCGGCGGCGGGCTCGCCGGAGATGCCCAATCCGGTGCTCCGGGGGTCAATCCGACCCGGGCTTGGGCCAGAAACACATTACGCAACATGGGTGATCTTCCTAGGGCCGAAGTGAGGCTTGGCGGGGCTCTGAATGCCGGGAGCGATGGTAGGGGCGGAACTGCACGGCGGCGCATCGCCGGCGCGCGTGTTCGCGCCGTGCTGGGGGTCAGGGGTGGGTGCAAAAGGCTCAGAGAGTTTACCAGTGCAAGGGTGAGCCTGCGCGAGGCTTGTGCGGGATTGTGCAGGGCCGCAGTGTGCCCGCCACAGCGGAGCTACGCCTGCATGGCGGAGGCAACGCAGACGAGCGGCGTTCCTACCTCGAAAGTGGCCTACGGACTGAGCTGCCTAGCGCAAAAGAACAAGGGAGGCACTGGGGTGCTTACCGCGAGTCGGGATAGGCCGGAGGTGACGTGCACCGTGGTCGGCGTCGAGGTCTGGAGGCGGAGCACGGGCGGAGTTCGCGGGTGAAGGTGCTGTTGCGGTGCTCCGGTCGTCTGTTCCCCCCAGGAAGGTCCGCGGTGGTGCTGCGAAGGTGTTCAAAGGGTCAGCTTGGCCAGCGGTCTACCGACGGCGAGGAATCGGGCGGCGAACAGAGCTCACCAGAGTTGCAGTTCGGGCTCAATTCCGGCGAAACAAGGGCCCAGAGTCGGTGTAGGGGCTGCAGGGAGTCTCCTAGGGCTGTAGCGAAGCGGCTGCGGCGGTTGGGGCGGCCCAGGATGCAGCGGAGCAGTGGTTCCATGGCGGCACAGGGGCGCGGCACAGCGGAGCTGCGGCGGGCGAGGCGAGCGGGGCTAGGGTTTGTTGCGGCGGCTGCGGGATGCGAGGATGACGCAGAGGGTCACGGCCACTTAAGGAGGGGATCCGGGGATCTCGGCGCCTGGGCTCGGGAAGGAAGGCCGGCGGGGAACATGGCCGGGGATCTCGGGCGTGATGGCGCGGACGTTGCGCTGCGGGGGAGATGGACCTGGCGAGCGGGCCATTCCTGTCAGCGAAGGCGGGGGCGCTAGCAGGTGGGCTGGGGCTGAGCGGGAGCGGGGTGCTTGCGCCGAGCGCGGGGAGGGAGGCTGGGCCGCGGGCGTCCGCGGGAGTGGCATTGGGCTGTGCGCATTAAGCGGGTAGCTGGGCTGTGCGGTGAGAGAGGGCAAGCTGGGCCCGCGTTGGGCCGTGCGGGAAGAGGATGGGCCGAGCGGGGAGAGGAAAAGGGAAACTAGGCCGGCCGGGTTTGGGGTTTTGGGCTGGATTGGTTTTCTCCTTTTCTATTTCCGATTTCAAACCAAACTAAACCTATTTGAATTCAAATTTGAATTTGAATTCAAACCACACTCAATCAAATGAAATTATGCACCAGCATGAATGCAACAACAAGTTTAAACCTAGAAAAATTTTAATTACTTGTGAAAGAAAATTAATTTAAATGCAAGGCTAAGCATATAAAACCTTAGAAAACTAAATAAAGCCAATTAAATTTATTATTAAATACTGAAATTTAAATTAGGGTGTTACAGCCTATGAATGTGTTATGCATCACACATTCAAACCAAAGCATACCAGGATAGATAAAGGGAGCACGAAGCATGATTGAGCTTTATTCAAAGAGAGATAGGCATGAGCACGAACCTGGTGATACTCGGGCGACCTCCCGCAGGGCTTTATTTAATGTCAAAAGCAGGACATTGAGAGTACTTACCACGGCATCTTGTTGATGGAGATAATATTGTCACCATGGAAACTCCTCTCATTTTTTTCATTTTTTTATGGAGCAAGAAGTGAGGGCATACACCAATTCCAAGACAAGATATGAATTGAGAAAAGAACTTACTTTGGGGTACTCACATACCTCCCCCACACTTGGAGTTTGCAAAACTTCAAGTGTATGGAGTTCAAGTCTCCTTCTGTAGTTGTTCCTTCATCAAGGCACGTCGAGGTGTTGTAGTCGGTGTAGCTCTCATATTCGTAGGTCTTGTTTGTCCGTCATTCTCTTTGATCTTCCCCTGGAAAGGTTAGCGACCAAAAATACCCGAAGAAAAACTATATCCTAGAACATGCTCTTGCTTTTTATTGAAAGGAAAATAAATAAGTAAATAAATAAATGATAGTCCGGGCTATCTCCCGATAGTGCTTTGTTTCTGGTCATAAGCTCGACCATGATAACTCTTGAAGCCATCATTGGTGATGGGTCATTGTTTCATCACCAATTGTTGCAGCTAGCTACAAGGTTAGTGCCACGGTGCACCCACAAAATCTGCAATGTTTATGATAAATATATACATCTACAACCAACCTTCTGAAAATTTTGCAGAAGAGGTCTATAAGGTGGTTGTAGTCCTCGTGTGTGCACGGTGCACTAAGCATGCCTGACTCTGGAGTTGCATTGAATGAGCATGGTTTACGTGGTATGTCAAAAGTGAAACTCCCATGCTCATTTGTGGAATCCTTTTCATTGGAATCCAGAGTCGGCGCCTCACAAAATTCCATGGCCCATTGACTCTCCACCTCAAGAGATTCATCATTTTTGCTGATTCTCGATCGTGGTCGAAAACAACATATTCTGGGCTAGCGGGAAGAGGCTCAAACTCGGTCAAGGATGATGATGATCGTCCATCTTCATGAGAGTGAAGTCTATCTTCTGAGTCGTATTCTTCAGAGGATTCTAGAACTCCCAAGAGAACGGGCTCGGATGATATGAACGGAGATGTATGCATCGTCTCCTTGAGCGGGTTTTGCTCGGGAAGAGGCTTGGCTAGAAGATTTTCTAGATGGGGAGTAGCAGTGGCAGAGCCGGTCTCCTTAAGATTTTCATCTAGGCTCCCATGATATGCCAAAAGTTTTTCTAGCGGGAGGCCTAGGAGAAGATCAAAATCGAGGATATCATAGATGTAAAAATCAAAATGTACCTCGATTTTGTCTATGGTGATAGGCACATCCCTTGCAATCCCTCGACATTCAAAGTACAGTCCGGATGGACACTTAAAGTATTTGTCGGTCGGGGTTAAAGGCTTGTTACCCACAAGAGTATCCAAAAGGTACTCGGGTAAGATGCAAACCTCAGCAGCAGGGTCATGAAGAGCTTCTACGATTTTTCCCTTCATAGAACAAGTGATGGTTGCAGAGGTTCGGCTAATCCGAATTGCTTCGGAAGCACGCTTTGCCTCCTTTGACCAATCAATTGCGGGTGTATGGCGGGAAATTATATCGAGGGTCTCATAAAGGCACATCGATTTCATAGGCTCCTCGTGCCTAAGATGATATGAGGTGTTTTGGATGTTTTCCGAAAGATCATCCTCGAATCGGGAAGAGAACTCCGAAGGTTGAATTTTCTCTTCCTTCGGTGTTCGTGGTTCGGGAGAGGGCTCAACAAACGAATATTGGGATGTGGAAGATGAAGGCTCAGATTCGGGTGTTGAGAGACTCTCATGGCTCGACGTGGATTCCTCCCGGCGAGGTTCACTATGGTCGGTAGTGAAGAAAGAGTCTTCTAGGAAACTATCTTGGATGTCTCTTCCTTCTTCCGGAGTTGTGTGTGCGAACCATCCTCTACTGGCGACTTCAAGCTCTAGGGCAGTTTCCATGTCTAAACCCGAGTAGAAAATGTTCAACAATACGTCATCGGGTATAGACATGTCTGGGATAGATACCAAAAGGCGTGAGAATCTAGCCCATGCTGCACCTATGGACTCCTCTAATTGCTCAAAATTGAGGATGTCGGTCGGTAGGGAGTCTATGTGTTCTGTGAGGGAGAACGAGTAACAAAAGTCATCTCGAAGCTCCTCCCAATCACCGCTCATATTTCCTATCGTGCGGGTGTACCATTGTTCCGCCCTCTCTATAAGAGAGAAGGTGAACAATTTCCACTGCAAGGCTTCCTGTGTCATGCCTTGGATTACTAGACCCGAACACAGTTCCTCGAATTCTTGCAAATGCTCATAGGGATCTTCATGAATTTCTCCCCAGAAGGGTCGCTTTTGAACCATGGCTATAAAGCCAGGGTCGAGTTCATGGTTAGATGAGGAAGATGGTGATGGCTCAGAGAACTCGCTCATTGGGGTGGAGAGCTGTGGAAAGGATGGCAGCTCCATTGGTTGTGGGGGTTGAGGTAGAAATAAAGAAAAGGAAAAAAATACGAGGACGACCGAGTCCGAAGATAATGTAGCTGCCGTTCTCCGGCAACGGCTGTGACCCCCTAGGTGTCTGCGCAGTAGAATTGCATTTATTTTATGCATCATGTGCTTATTTTGCTTGAAAAAGGATCTTATTGTAAAAATCTAAGGGTAGTTGTGTAAATATGTTTTAATGCAGGGTCCTTTCTATAACTTAATTTGAATAGGGAGAGCAAATATTGCTTTTGCGAAGGGTATATTTGTAAAATTTAGTATAATCATTGCTTGGCAGAAAATTTTGCTTTATAGTTTGAAATTAATCTGAAATTGCATTGGAAAAGACAAAAGTCCATTAAATTCAAAATTCTTCCTATGTTTTCAAAATAACTCTTTAACCTTTGGTCAAATCAATTTTTGCACAACATCAAAGTTGTATATCTTGAAAAGTTGAACAACTTTCATGTTGGGCACATTTTCATTTGAGCCCTAGTTTAGAAGTTATTTTAGTTTTACAATGGGACCCTTGAACTTTTCAGATTTTGCAAATCAGTCCAAACTTTATCTTCTACCTCCCAGCTCCTCTACTTGCTCTGCCACCGGTGCTCAGCGGCGCCGCCGCCGCCGTGGCCAGCCCGACGCAGCGCCCCGGCTCTCCTTCTTTAGCGCGCCCCAGCACCCAGAGCACCCCTGCAACCCAATCCACTCGCTCACTCGTTAGCTCCCAGCCCAGAGCCCCCAGAACACCGCAGCCGCCCCGCCCAAACGCCGGCAAGCTCGAAGCTCACCATCGACCCTCCATTCCAGACTCGCTCCGCCTGCGCTGACCCCATCTCTAGCTCCGCCTCGTCATCGCGCAGCTCGCAGACCACTCCTCCTCGCCCAGAACCCAACGAAGCAGCCTCGCCGCTGTTCTCCTCTGCCGCCGCCACCCTGCTCGCAGTGGACCTGCCTCCTCCGACCTTTCTAGACCCGGCCAAGCACACCTACAGGTGCGCCCTGACCCGGTGAACCTCCCCAGCCCCTCCACCCTCGCCGCCGGCGACGAGCCCCACCGGAATCGGCCGGTCAAACCTCCCTCCCCTGCTCTGACTCTGGCCAGGGACCTCGTTTGAAAAGAAAAGAAAGTTCTAGGGGCTAATTTGAGAAATGTTCATGAACTCTAGAATTCAAACCAGTGAACTTTGAAAATACCTAGAAATTCATAGAAAAATAAAAAAAATACAAACCCCAATGTTTTGGAATCCTTGTTACAAGAACCACAAGTTTTGTTACGTACACATCTTCAGTTTTGGTTTGCTTTTTAATCCAAGAAAAAGAATAGAATAAATAGGCTTTAATTGTTCTAGGAGTTCTACTCAGTAACTGCCTGTCATTTTTGGCTTGATTGTGCCTCACAGTGTTACTAGTACCTGGTAAAATTTTGAAACCTTTTTGACATCATTAACTAGGTCAATGTTTCAAGATTTCTTGATCTACTAGTTATGCTAATATATTTGTGCTGGTAGAAAGATTAGAGTTCTGAGTGTGAAACATTTTCCATGCTTACATATCACTACAACCTTGTTGTTGCCCAAGTTTTAGAAATTTTCGATCTGTTTAGCTATTTCTTTGATTTAATGCTTATTAAGTAGACTTTAATTATGGTAAATAGTTTTTGTTCATGATAAATCATTAAAATATTTCTAAATGTCCATTTTGAATAGCTCAGCTTGTCCATGAAGTTTGAACAACTGATCATGTCTAGAACAGAAGTTAAAAATGAATCTTGATGTGTTAATGCTAGTTTTTCTCTTTTTATCAGAATTAATTATTTGCAGATAAAATCATGAAAAATTTACATCAGGTTAGTTAATACTTTGTTGGTTTTCTGTTAAATTTATAGCTTTTGTATTGCTCTAATTTAACCTATAGAATTTAATCTTATTCTAGGTGCTGTCTGAGTGAATGATTTATTCTGAATAATTAGCTAAATGAAATGGCATGAAATTTTCAGGGTAGATTGCTCTCTGTACTTCCTGTTTGAAGTAATTTTTTTGCATTTAAATGCTGGTTGTATTCTGAGTTACTCAATTCTTAGCGAACCATGTTTTAAATGCTATGTGAGTTAACTAAAACTTACTTTGTGAAGTTAATCAAGTTGTCTTGTGAGGTTAATCATATTGTTTTGTGTAGTAGGCAATGTTAAATAACTACTCTATAAACGATTGCCCATATGCTTAGTTAGGTTTGTTATCTTTTAAATTGCAACTTTATTGTGAAGCGTGTGTTTATAATACTGTTTCTTGCATCACATATAGATACGACTGTTTTATCGGACGGGACGTACGAGTTGATCCCGGAGTCCGAAGAAGGTGATCCAGAAGCCCAAGTGAACATCACTGTACTGACCGAAGCCCCGGACTAAAGTCCGGAAGAGCCCAAGGCTAATCTAGTTAGCGAGTATCGCGAAGGCAAGCCCCGGACATAACCCATATTTCAAATTATTACAATTTATTGTTATTACTTACTTGTGCATTTACAGTTCTTAGGATTTGAATTGAAACCCTAGATGCATGATCCTAGGAACCTATGTACTGAACACTAGACCAAAGTTCGAATAATTGCTAAGCTTATAGGACCGGTAAAAGTCGAGTGATTGCCTGTCACTCGCGAGCTCTATAGGAATTGCTTGTTTACTTTCTGCTATCAATATAAGGACGACAGACGCGGTCGTGTTCGATATCATGACCTTGTGTGAGACACCGTCTGTGTTGATGAACTTGCTAAGGTCGCAGTGTGTGGTAGCGGTGGTTAAGTTTTTGAACGTACTAGTCACATGCCGTAAATATGGTACGCGGTAAGCCTAGTAGCCGATCGGACCGGAGAGTGGATATACCTTTCACTCTCTCTTAGAGATAGGTTTTTATTTAAGTTTATGTTGCGCAACACCACAGCTACAGGGAGGAAGATGGTGCCCTATAGTCGGGGAGAGTGACACTGTCCACAAGCCGGAATGAAAGGTAAACGGTTGTTTGGGAACGACCCGACGGTGTTCCAAACGTGTGTGTTAGGTCTGCCTGGCCAGGTTAACAAATTTCGATTCGAATTGTCCGCTTCTCACGGTTTGGGACTGCTTGATCCCTTTGCCACACAGAGTAATAAGAGTAACATTACTATGATCAATCTTGATGTTTGACTAAAGTTCTACCATGGTTGGATAGGATTAGTTGCTTACATAGAATGGTTAATCAACTAGAATATGGAAAGCTAAAATGTGAAGTAAGGACCTACTCTTTATTGCTTTTCAGCAAAAGAAAAATAGAGCCTTACAAAACCCTGCATAGTCTAGCTAGGTGGGCTAAGTATACCCGTTGACGGTTAAGTCTTGCTGAGTATTAGAATACTCAGCCTTGCTGTTGAAACCTTTTTCAGGTATGAGTTTTGAGGACCAGATCGCTAGTCTGTCTTGGCCCTGCTCTTTGCCTCCTGGCTGGTCCGTAGAATGGGATCCGTCTTCGACCGGTAATGACCCTGACGAGTGATACCTTGCTTGGGCTAGCTTGGTATACTTTTGGGACGTGTTGTAGCCATCGTGTTTTCTTTCCGCTGCTTTTCAACTCTGAACTTTAAACTTATGTCTTGTATAATGTTTTACTGAGTTTGGATCTATAATAATGCTTCGAACTGGTTTGTAATAACTATTATGCTTGTGTTGTAAGATATGTGGTTGTAATATCTCTGGACTCGCCTTCGTGCGGGGTATACTTGTTCGATCCGAGAATCGGTGGTTGTATCGGGACGTTACCCGACAGACCAAGAATTGTTCTGTTTGAAGTGCGTTTGTGTCGGTGTTGCCTTTATGGTGATGGCCAGCGCAATTGAGCCGGGATAATTCAGGTGGTTCTGCCACAGCTGGTATCAGAGCTGCGAGTGTACACCAGAGGTGTTGGAACCTTAAAAATTGATTTCGGTATAATAATTGGACCAACAAAGTGTTTATAAAACTACGTTGGTTTCGTTAAGGATTATGCATAGAGCGTAAAGCCCTAGGGAAATTATGGGATTTATCAGGTGGCTATATATGTATGGTTTATTATATCTGACTTCCAGCACTTTCCCTTTTTTTCAAACCATACTCACAAGCAACCCTTAATTTCTGTAACGACGCATCTATGTTAAGGTAAGAAGGTAAGGATCCTCAGCCAGCTGAGGGAGTCTGACCTTCCCGTCGGTAATGCGAGCCGAACGCTGCCCTCAAGCAGTGGCTTACTTGAGGTACTCCCAATATACCAACTATTAGTTGACTATATTGGAAGTAAAGTGTACTCAGTCAGCTGAAGGAGTCTGACCTTCCCGTCGGCGATGCGAACCGAACGCTGCGCTCAAGCAGTGGCCTACTTGAGCTACTGCCAATATACCGACCATCGGTCGATTATATTGGGTGGGAGTAAAGGAACTTGTGAATACACTATCTCAGTGGCGTATGTTAACGTTGGCCATACGGCGGAAATTGTATGGCTGCCACTTCTATAGTGAGCGGTAATGTATGGAAACGCTTTCATGAGTGCTGGCATGAAAGATTCAATGCATATATGTATTCTGTCAATTTTCTGCAGGTACACTAACCACGATTCGATAAGTTAAGAATGGTTAGAATTTATCGACTAGATATAATAGGGAGAGACATATTTATGTTATGCCACGTACTAACCGTGTAAGCCCAACAATAGTTGGCAATTGTTTATCTTGTGAGGGCGAATTGGTCGTGCATGCATATGGTGAATATGTTTGATTTGATTCCTAGAATTTGAAGTTGTGACATGAGTCTTTTTAAGGAATTTCTAGTATGGATCTTCATGGATATGTACTAGTATTCTTAACCCATAAGTGGAGTTAAAGCTTGATATTAGGAGCATGTTTGTTGAAACATTTAGATTTCCTTGGATGAAAAGATGGATTTGAGTCATGCCTTCATCCTTAGCCCCATCACGATGTTATAATGATCTTTTCATTCCATAGAATCTCAAATGATGAACCAGTACCACTTGGTGGTTTGTTACTTTCTGAAATTGGTGAAACCATATAATTCTTTTAATCAGAATCACATTTTCCCGCAGTCTTCTTAAAAAACTTTATTTGAGAAGTCTTGAGATAAGCATATAACTCACATTTGAATCCTTTTTGATTCAGATGGCGGACTGTCACAATGTCTTTTGGGATGAGGATGGATATGCTCATACTGATTGCCTGTACTGGGAGGGCTTTCCGAGGATTTTGTGGGATACGCTCCATATTTTCCATTACCCAGACCCACCCCGGTACAAGGGACGACAGTTTTCTGAGGATGGAGTTCAGAAGAGTAGAGTCACCATGACCATTCCTCAGCACCCCACCTTGGAGTGGCCGCCTATTGAGATTGAGGTGGTTGGATATCGTTTTGTGGACACTTTTGAGACAGCAGCTCTCAAAGCTATCACTAGCTTCTGTGAGCATCATCCCGATGAAGTAGCCGCTTACCCTATTGGCTTGTTTCCGGCAGTCAGTGCTGGCAACGCAGAGTGGCTCTTCAGGACCACCCACTTTGGACACTTAGTTGGAGATGTAGCTGAGGAGACTATCCAGGAGGTGATCAGGTATATGAATGCCCAGTCCCACTATCAGATCCTTCAGCAGAGGCACATGGATCAGGTGATGGACTTGGCCCAGACTTTTCAGCGAGGTCTTAGTTTGAGAGACACTCAGATTCAGGGGCTTAATGAGGCTGTTGCTGGGAGAGATCACGCCATTGCACAGTTTGAGCTTCAGGTTCTGGAGCATGGTGCTGAGATAGTGCAGCGCAACACGGTGATTGCTTTTCTTCAGGAGCAGGTTCACGAGCTCCAAGTTGATCTGGATGATGCTATGGCCCATATTGGTATGCTCCATGAGCCGCCAATACCCCCAGTTGTTCCAGCCGAGCCTGCAGCAGCAGAAGAAGACCCAGAGGAGATTGAAGGAGTTTCTGAGATAGATTCTGAGCATGCGCTTGCCGAGCCTAACCCTCAGCCGGACGACTCTTCCTCCGGCAGTGCTTCCTCTGTGGGCAACCTCGACGACTTCTAGGCATCTTAGGATAGTCCTAGATAGCATGTGATCTTCCTTGTTGTAGTATATGTAAATAAGGAAGGAGATGTTGTAAAATAGCCCTAGGAAGGAGTACCACTTGTTGTAGCATATGTGGTAAGAAAGTGTGATGCTAGGTTTATACTATAAAGACTACCTTGGATGTAATATAAATAATGACTGCCAGTTTGGAAATCAAGACTTTTTCTGCTTACCGAAGTGAGAGAGTACGAAGTTATTTAACAGCTGACCAAATTTTGAGCTATGTTGGTTGAGCAAATATGTGTTATGCATCTTGTGTTACACCGCATCTGGTTAAATTCTGCTGATTTTGTTTTGATATCCAATGTATGATCATTGCACATACCATTGATTTTGGGAGCAAGAAAAATGTATTTAATGGATGTCTTCCATAATTACAGATGGTTGGTCATACCCGTGGATCACCTGAAGGTTTCGACCGTGAAACTGGCAGTGGATCTTAGCAGCCACCGCCCCCACCGCCGAATCTGGCCGAGCTAATGGCCATGCAAACCGAATTGCTTCATCAGCTGGTCCAAGGGCAGCAGAATCCGCCACACCAGCAACATGGAGGACATGATGCACAACCAGCGGGTTACCAGGAATTCTTTGGTACCCAACCTCCGCTGTTCAGCCGAACTGATGAACCTTTGGACGCTGATGCTTGGCTCCGTACTATTGAGTCCAAGTTTGCCTTGCTAGCAGTACCTTGTGCTGATGCGAACAAGGCACAGTTTGCCGCCCAACAGCTTCGTGGCACCGCTCGTATTTGGTGGGATCACTATTGTGCTATGCAGCCTGTTGGACATGTTATCTCTTGGGAGGAATTCCGGAAAGCTTTTCGGACACATCATATTCCTGAGGGATTGATTGAGAGAAAGTTGAATGAATTCTTGGCTTTGAATCAAGGAACCCGCACTGTTCTTCAGTATGCACAGGCCTTCAATCATTTGTGCCAGTACGCGGGCCATCATGCGGATACTGACGCCAAGAAGCGTGACCGTTTTCGTCGTGGCCTCAACACCAAGCTCAAGGAATGCCTGAACCTTGTTCAACCAAATACTTATAATGAGCTAGTCAATATGGCCATTACTCAAGAAGATTGTATCGCAGCGCATCGCGCCGAGAAGAAGCGAAAGGCACCAACATGACCCTCGAGTGCTCAGCCACCGAGGTATCGTCTGGTGCAGAATACTCCACCTAGACCTCCACAGAGAAATGCCCCAATGGGCAGATTTGTTTTTAGGCCGCCTCAGCAATAGGGAGGATTTAGACCTCCAGTCTTTCAGCAGCCGCAGCAGTTTGGCCAAAGGCCAAATACCCCACAATTCAATCATGGGAATGGCAACAATCGATGCTTTAATTGCGGCAATACTCACCATTTTGCCAAGAATTGCCCGCAACCCAAGAAGTCTTATCCAGGGCAGAACTCCAATCAGAATAACAAGGGCAAGGGCAAAGAAGCAAATGGTGCAAGTCCGACAAGGGCGAGTTAATTTCACTACTCTTGCAGAGCTTCCCGAAGGAGCACCAGTCATGTCGGGTATTTTCTCTATTCACAATAAACCCGCAGTCATATTATTTGATTTTGGTGCAACTCATAGTTTTATAAGTGCCAAATTTGGAGCAAGAATAGGATTGGATTTTTGTCATACTAAGGGATCTTTCATGATAGCAACACCTGGTGGGAAGATAGCTTCCAATCAAATTATTAGATATGTGCCAATTAAGTTGGGTAGCACATTGATAAAGACAGATTTGATCTTACTGAACTTAGAAGGCATGGATGTTATTCTGGGCATGGATTGGATGACTAGACATGAAGTACTATTAGATATCTCTTCCCGAGCTATCGAGATAGATTCACCATATCAAGGAGCCACCATACTCTATCTACCACAACGAGAGTGCTTCAACTCTTGTGCCTATGCCATAAAAGAAGTTAAGATTGAAGATATTCCTGTTGTGTGTGAGTATGCGAATGTATTTCCAGATGATTTACCTGCAATGCCCCCTGATAGAGATATCGAGTTCGTTATCGAGCTTCAACCCGGTACCGCCCCTATATCTAAGAGATCGTACCGAATGCCTCCAAATGAGTTGGCAGAATTGAAAATCCAACTTCAAGACCTTCTTGACAAGGGTTTTATTCGTCCAAGTGCTTCACCATGGGGATGTCCAGCCCTGTTTGTGAAGAAGAAGGACAATAGTTTGAGGCTATGTGTTGATTATCGACCACTCAATGCGGTTACTATTAAAAACAAATATCCTCTTCCCCGCATTGATATCATGTTTGATGAGTTAGCTGCAGCCAAGGTTTTCTCTAAGATCGATCTTCGTTCTGGCTACCATCAAATAAAGATCAAGCCTTGTGACATTCCAAAAACAACTTTCTCGACCAGATATGGACTCTATGAGTATCTTGTTATGTCTTTTGGTCTTACCAATGCCCCGGCATATTTTATGTACCTGATGAATTCAATCTTCATGCCGGAGCTTGATAAATTTGTTGTGGTGTTCATCGATGAAATTTTGATCTACTCTAAGAATGAAGAAGATCATGCTCAGCATTTACGCATCGTTCTTCAACAATTACGAGATCATCACCTTTATGCCAAATTCTCCAAATGTGAATTTTGGCTGGATAGTGTGAAATTTTTAGGTCATACTATCTCCAGTGAAGGTATATCAGTTGATCCAACTAAAGTGCAAGAAGTGATGGATTGGGAACCTCCTACTTTGGTCCATCAGATTCGCAGTTTTCTCGGTTTAGCTGGATACTATCGTCGATTCATTCCTGATTTCTCCAGAATAGCCAAACCTATGACGGAGTTATTAAAGAAAGGAGTGAAATTTGTTTGGGATGATAAATGTGGAGAAGCCTTTCAAACTCTCAAAGCATGATTGACTACTGCTCCAGTGCTGGCTACACCAAACAGTACCAAACCTTTTGATGTCTATTGTGATGCTTCTGGTACGGGACTTGGTTGTGTACTTATGAAAGACAACCGGGTGATCGCGTATGCATCAAGAGCTCTCCGGAATCGTGAGAAGAACTATCCAACACATGATCTGGAGTTAGCAGCTGTCATTCATGCCCTTAAGCTCTGGAGACATCATCTTATGGGAACTCATTGTAACATTTATACTGACCATAAGAGCCTCAAGTATATCTTCACCCAAGCTGATCTCAACATGAGGCAGAGACGCTGGCTAGAGTTGATAAAGGATTATGATCTAGAAGTGCACTATCATCCAGGAAAGGCTAATGTGGTTGCGGATGCACTCAGCCGCAAGTCACAATGCCATTGTCTATTTGTAGAGCCATTCAACGAAACTCTATGCCAGGAAATGATGAAACTAAATCTAGAAATGGTTCCTCAAGGAAGTCTGAACCATATAGCTGTCGAGCCTACACTTCAAGATAGCATCATCATGGCACAATTACATGATGAAGGTATCAAAATAATCAAGGAAAAGTTATCCCAAGGAGAAGCAAAGTACAAGTGTTTCCGAGTGGATCATAAAGGAGTTCTATGGTTTGAATTTCGTCTTGTTGTACCCAACAATCACCAGCTTAGAAAACAAATCCTTGATGAAGCACATCTATCGAAGTTTTCTATTCATCCCGGTAGTACCAAGATGTACCAGGATCTTAAACAGAATTTCTGGTGGACTCGAATGAAAAGAGAGATCGCCAAATATGTTTCTGAGTGTGATGTCTGTCAAAGAGTTAAAGCTAGTCACTTGAAAGTAGCTGGTACTCTCTAACCTTTACCCATTCCATCCTGGAAATGGGAGGACCTCACAATGGATTTTATCGTTGGTTTACCCAACACTTCACAGAAACATGATTCTATTTGGGTAATCGTTGATAGACTCACCAAGACAGCTCATTTTATTCCTGTGAATACAACTTATCCTGCCAAGAAGTATGCAGAGATCTATCTTGACCAAATTATTCGTCTGCATGGAGTTCCAAAGACGATCATTTCTGATCGTGGCGCGCAATTCATTGCATGTTTCTGGGAGCAATTGCAAGAATCCCTTGGAACTAAATTGATTCGTAGTTCATCTTATCATCCACAAACAGATGGGCAAACCGAACGAATCAATCAAATCCTTGAAGATATGTTGAGGGCATGTGCTATTCAATATGGCAAGAACTGGGATAAGTGCCTAGCACTAGCAGAGTTCTCATATAATAATAGTTATCAATCCAGCTTGCAAATGGCACCATTTGAAGCGTTATACGGTCGAAGGTGTCAAACTCCTTTGAGTTGGTCACAAGCTGGAGAACGCAAAGTATTTGGGCCAGATCTAGTTACTGAGGCAGAAGAGAAAGTCAAAGTTATCCAGACTAATCTTAAAGTAGCCCAATCAAGACAGAAAAGTTATGCCGACAAAAGAAGAGACCCTTTACAATTCAAGGTAGGGGATTTCGTATATCTGCGAGTATCTCCTACTAAAGGTGTTCAACGTTTCGGCATAAAAGGGAAATTGGCACCCCGATACATCGGACCATTTGAAATCATCGAAACTTGTGGACCAGTTGCTTATCGGATTCGTCTTCCTTCTCATTTGGCCGCCATTCATGATGTCTTTCATGTATCTCAACTTAAGAAGTGCATCAAAGTGCCCACTGAGATTCTTGAACCACAAGATGTCGAGATTGAACCCGATTTATCTTACGCTGAGTACCCAATCAAAATTCTTGACACCAAAGAAAGAAGTACTAGAAGGGAGAAAGTTAAAATGTACAAAATCTAGTGGAATCATCATACTGAGGAAGAAGCCACTTGGGAGACTGAAAATTTTCTCCAAAGAAACTTTCCCGACTTTCTTAGAACAAATTCACGTATCAAACATTTCTATTCCTTTCCTTCCTGTAATCTCGGGGCGAGATTCCTTTTAGGGGGAAGACTGTGACACCCTAGGTGTCTGCGTAGTAGAATTGCATTTATTTTATGCATCATGTGCTTATTTTGCTTGAAAAGGGATCTTATTGTAAAAATCTAAGGGTAGTTGTGCAAATAGATTTTAATACAGGGTCCTTTCTATAACTTAATTTGAATAGGGAGAGAAAATATTGCTTTTGTGGAGGGTTTATTTGTAAAATTTAGTGTAATCATTGCTTGGCAGAAAATTTTGCTTTTTAGTTTGAAATTAATCTGAATTTGCATTGGAAAAGACAAAAGTTCATTAAATTCAAAATACTTCCTATGTTTTCAAAACAACACTTTAACCTTTGGTCAAATCAATTTTCGCACAACATCAAAGTTGTAGATCTTGAAAAGTTGAACAACTTTCATGTTGGGTACTTTTTCATTTGAGCCCTAGTTTAGAAGTTATTTTAGTTTTACAGTGGGACCCTTGAACTTTTCAGATTTTGCAAATCAGTCCAAACTTCATCTTCTACCTCCCTGCTCCTTTGCTTGCTCTGCCGTCGGTGCTGAGCGGCGCCGCCACCGCCGTGGGAGGCCGCAGGCCACCTCCTGCTTTGCCCACCGCCTCACGTGGCACCTCCGCGAACCCTTGGACCCACTTTCCCTCGCGCTGGACCCCTCCTTCCCTCGCCACGCCACCCCGACGAGCTATGCGGCCGCCACCTCGCCGCCGCCGTGGCCAGCCCGATGCAGTGCCCCGGCTCTCCTTCTTTCGCGCGCCCCAGCACCCAGAGCACCCCAGCAACCCAATCCACTCGCTCACTCGCTAGCTCCCAGCCCAGAGCCCCCAGAACACCGCAGCTGCCCCGCCCAAACGCCGGCGAGCTCGAAGCTCACCGTCAACCCGCCATTCCAGACTCACTCCGCCCGCGCTGACCCCATCTCTATCTCCGCCTCATCCTTGCGTAGCTCGCAGACCACTCCTCCTTGCCCAGAACCGACCGCAGCATCCTCGCCGTCGTTCTCCTCTGCCGTAGCCGCCCTGCTCGCAGCGGACCCGCCTCCTCGGACCGTTCCCGACCTAGCCAAGCACACCTACAGGTGCGCCCTGACCCGGTGAACCTCCCCAGCCCCTCCACCATCACCGCCGGCGACGAGGCCTGCCGGAATCGGCCGGTCAAACCTCCCTCCCCTACTCTGACTCCGGCCAGGGACCTCGTTTGAAATGAAAAGAAACTTCCAGGAGCTAATTTGAGAAATGTTCATGAACTCTAGAATTCCAACCAGTGAACTTTGAAAATGCCTAGAAATTCATAGAAAAATCAGAAAAATACAAACCCAAATGTTTTGGAATCCTTGTTACAAGAACCACAAGTTTTGTTACGTACACATCTTCAGTTTTAGTTTGGTTTTTAATCCAAGAAAAAAATAGAATAAATAGGCTTTAATTGTTCTAGGAGTTCTACTTAGTAACTGTTTGTGATTTTTGGCTTGATTGTGCCTTACAATGTTACTAGTACCTGGTAAAATTTTGAAACCATTTTGACATCATTAACTGGGTCAAAGTTTCAAGATTCCTTGATCTACTAGTTATGCTAATATATTTGTGCTGGTAGAAACATTAGAGTTCTGAGTGTGAAACATTTTCCATGCTTACATATCACTACAGCCTTGCTGTTGCCCAAGGTTTAGAAATTTTCGATCTGTTTGGCTATTTCTTTGATTTAATGCTTATTAAGTAGGCTTTAACTATGGTAAATAGTTTCTTTTCATGATAAATCATTCAAATATTTCTGAATGTTCATTTTGAATATCTCAGCTTGTCCATGAAGTTTGAACAACTGATCATGTCTAGAACAGAAGTTAAAAATGAATCTTGATGTGTTAATGCTAGTTTTGCTCTTTTTATCAGAATTAATTCTTTGCAGATAAAATCATGAAAAATTTACAGAAGCTTAGTTAACACTGTGTTGGTTTGCTGTTAAATTTATAGCTTCTGTAAATTCTAGTTTAACCTGTAGAATTTAATCTTATTCTAGGTGCTGTCTGAGTGAATGATTTATTCTGAATAATTGGCTGCATAAAATGGCATGAAATTTTCAGGGTAGATTTCCCTCTTTACTACCTATTTGAAGTAATTTTTTTGCATTTAAATGCTTGTTGTATTCTGAGTTTACTCAATTCTTAGCGAACCATGTTTTAAATGCTATGTGAGTTAACTAAAACTTACTTTGTGAAGTTAATCAAGTTGTCTTGTGAGGTTAATCATATTGTTTTGTGTAGTAGGTAATGTTAAATAACTACTCTATAAATGATTGTCCATATGCTTAGTTAGGTTTGTTATCTTTTAAATTGCAACTTTATTGTGAAGCGTGTGTTTATAATACCGTTTCTTGCATCACATATAGATACGACTGTTTTATCGGACGGGACGTACGAGTTGATCCTGGAGTCCGAAGAAGTTGATCCAGAAGCCCAGGTGAACGCCACTGTACTGACCGAAGCCCCGGACCAAAGTCCGGAAGAGCCCAAGGCTAATCTAGTTAGCGACTATCGCGAAGGCAAGCCTCGGACATAACCCATATTTCAAATTATTACAATTTATTGTTATTACTTACTTGTGCATTTACAGTTCTTAGGATTTGAATTGAAACCCTAGAAGCATGATCCTAGGAACCTATGTACTGAACACTAGACCTAAGTTCGAATAATTGCTAAGCTTATAGGACCAGTAAAAGTCGAGTGATTGCCTGTCACTCGCGAGCTCTATAGGAATTGCTTGTTTACTTTCTGCTATCAATATAAGGACGACGGACGTGGTCGTGTTCGATATCATGACCCTGTGTGAGACCCTGTCTATGTTGATGAACTTGCTAAGGTCGCGGTGTGTGGTAGCGGTGGTTATGTTTTTGAACGTACTAGCCACATGCCGTAAATATGGTATGCGGTAAGCCTAGTAGCCGATCGGACCGGGGAGTGGATATACCTTTCACTCTCTCTTAGAGATAGGTTTTTATTTATATTTATGTTGCGGAACACCGCGGCTATAGGGAGGAAGATGGTGCCCTATAGTCGGGGAGAGTGACACTGTCCACAAGCCGGAATGAAAGGTAAACGGTTGTTTGGGAACGATCCGACGGTGTTCCAAACGTGTGTGTTAGGTCTGCCTGGCCAGGTTAACAAATTTCGATTCGAATCGTCCACTTCTCATGGTTTGGGACTGCTTGATCCCATTGCCACACGGAGTAATAAGAGCAACATTACTATGATCAATCTTGAGGTTTGACTAAAGTTCTACCATGGTTGGATAGGATTAGTTGCTTACATAGAATGGTTAATCAACTAGAATATGGAAAGCTAAAATGTGAAGTAAGGACCTACTCTTTATTGCTGTTCAGCAAAAGAAACCAGAGCCATACAAAACCCTGCATAGTCTAGCTAGGTGGGCTAAGTATACCCGTTGATGGTTAAGTCTTGTTGAGTATTAGAATACTCAGCCTTGCTGTTGAAACCTATTTTAGGTATGAGTTTTGAGGACCAGATCGCTGGTCTGTCTTGGCCCTGCTCTTTGCCTCCTGGCTGGTCCGTAGAAAGGGATCCGTCTTTGACCGGCAATGATCCTGACGAGTGATACCTTGCTTGGGCTAGCTTGGTATACTTTTGCGACGTGTTGTAGCCGTCGTGTTTTCTTTCCGCTACTTTTCAACTCTGAACTGGTTTGTAATAACTATTATGCTTGTGTTGTAAAATATGTGGACTCGCCTTCGTGTGGGGTATGCTTGTTCGATCCGAGAACCGGTGGTTGTATCTGGACGTTACCCGACAGACCAAGAATTGTTCCGTTTGAAGTGCGTTTGTGTCGGTGTTGCCTTTATGGTGATGGCCAGCGCACTTGAACCGGGATAATTCAGGTGGTTCTGCCACAACGGCGCCAGAAAGCTTGTTGATATTTTGCAACGTCACGAATAAAATCCGCATGCGCACGGATACCGCTGTAGCTTTCACCCAAGAGTATTCCAGGGTATCGTATCCACTGAGGAGCATGAGTACGCTATCTACGGGTTCAGGCTTATCCAAGGACACACACGTCGGTGTGGAGAAGACAGAAGTGAGGACTTTCTATATCTAGAATCTATGCCTAGAAGAAGAGATCACATCGCCATTATACTTCGAGCTAATGTTTCGATCGGCTTATACAAGCTGATAGCCCCAGTAACAGTGCTCTACCAATATCCGAATGTGGAGGATTACTAGGGCTCGAACAGGGCTGTCACCACCTACCGGCTACCTCTACAAACCGTGGGACTATTGGACAACTGAGTGGTATAGTCCAGCCTAGACACCACGTCTACGCCTTTCCCTACTAACCTTAGCCCTGGCCAAGACTACCCTTTTCTATCCGGGGTCTTAAGCTAAGATCAAATGCTACTCGCTAGCATACACATCTACTAATATAAGGCAGAGATGATAACTTGCAATCTAAACTCTAATTCCAAATAAACAAACAAAGAAAGTCTCGAACACTTACAATCGAATAAGCATCCGTCGAGGTACAAGCGGAGAAGAGTGCCGACAAACCCGGCACTTCCCCTGACTCCTCCTCACTCTCCTCCTCTTCTTCTACACCTCCTAGTCTACCTAAGCATCTAGGATGAAGGCCTCAAGCTCCAAGGGAGGAAGGTGAGTTGAGAGGGTGTGATGTGTGTGTGTGTGTGTGTGTGTGTTCAATTCTCACCCCCTCCCATTGTATTTATAGGAGGGAGTCACCCCGGGAATGCAGCCAATCCTCCTCAATCCGCCTTCTAGAGCCAATAGGGAAGTGACACATGGAAGCTGGAGGCGAGAGGGCCTAGTGCCAGGTCGGCCGACTGTGGCGGAACCAGCCCAAAACTACTGGGCCCGGGTGCACCGATCTTTGTTGCTAAGCAACTCTGACCCAAATTGGCACTCACCGATAGTTCCTCGAGTGAAGCCTCGATAAAAGCCACACTATTCCAGGATCAGCAGACAACACTCACACGAAGGTGAGCCCAGAGATTACAACACAGAACATTTCATACATCTCAGAGTTTGCAGCGGAAATGAAAATTTATTACAAACCATGTTCAGAGTAGCAAAGTACTACAGAGTTCCATCTACTAAAAATTATTCAAGTCTCATTGTTCAGCGGAAGCAGTAAAAGATAACTAGCGAGATAACGTGACGCATCGATAAAGCCTGTACGAAAGTGTCACTCAGCGGGAGGGTGGTCAGCACCAGCTGAAGGGCCATCCCACTCTACAGACCAACCCGGAGGCAAGGTACACGACTAAGTAAGACTTGCAAACAGATCCTCGAAGTTAGTACCTGAAAAACAATGCCACAAGCAAGGCTGAGTATACTAATACTCAGCAAGACTGACCCGTCACCGGATATAATATAGTCCTGATAACTAGACATGCAAGGCTTTTTGGTTGGTGGGGTTTGTTTTGCCAAAAATGCCACTAAGAGTTGGTCCTATTTTCAGATTTTATCTAGCCATCTTCTAGTTGGATTAACCATTCTAAGTTTGCATCTAACTCTATACAAACATGGTAGAGCAACCATTTAATCAACCAGCAGTATTATCATCATCATGTTCCACTTGTTACTCTGTGTGACCGAAAACATTAAGCAGTCTCATGCCGTGAGAGGCGGACGATTCTGAATCGAATTTCAACCTGGCCAGGGGAACCTAGACCACACACATGGGGATTGACTTCGCTCCCGCCCACGCTACAGTTCCCCTTCTTTCTAGTCCGTGGATCCGGGGCACCCTCCCCGACTATAGAGCCCGACGTCTCTGCACCCGTACGTCCGGACAAAAATAAACCTACTTCTACCAAGAGGGTGCAAGGTCGTTCCACTCGCCGGTCCAATTAGGTACTTAAGCTTACCGATTACCATATTTCTCGGCATGTGGCTAGTACTTTCAAACGCTTAACGAAATGAGCCACACACCGCGACCTTAGCCATTTTTGACTACACCAGCGGGGTGTCACAACTACACAACCCCGCCCGTTGTCCTTATATTTCAGCAAGAATTTAAAGTCAGTAAAATTCCTATTTGCTCGCGAGAGGCAGGAAACCCCTCGACTTCTACCGTACCTAATTAGCATGGCAACTAGTCGATAAAAAGATCCGAGTATCAAACATAGGGACCTAGGGATCATGCACCTAAGGTTTTCGATCAACTCCTAGAAAACGTAAATGCGCAATAAAAATTATTACAACATATACAAATAGTTGGATGAATATAAGGCGTAAAATAATGGGATTATCCACCGGGGCTTGCCTTCTTGGGCACTGTTCAAAAGTAGCCTTGGGCTCTTCCGAACATTGGTTCGGGTCTTGATTCAAGTCAGTATAATTAAGAGAGACACTCTCCGGAGTGGTAGTATTCGCGGGAACCAACTCGTAATTACCGTCGAGTAGATTTACCGTTTCTATATGCATGCAGAAATGATATTGTTACAACATGATATAACATATTTCTTTCCTTCATTATAAAGTTGTAGTCCAGAATAGCACGTGTTTGTTGTGGTGGTCTTGGTTAACTTTATTTTCTGGGCAAACGTTTATAGAGTAGTTATTAAATTCACTTTACTTCATAAAAGAGCTGTGTGGTTTGATTTTCATTTTTATCATTAAAACATAGCATGCTTTCACTATTTTATAGCAACCAATTTACTCATGAGCTAGTGATGAAAAACTAAAGTAACTCAAATCATATACTCTAGCATCTATGGTATAGTTTTCAGCATCTAATCATAAAGCAATTAACCATAACAAAGCATGTAAGTAGATTACTCTAGTTGCTTCACCTTTTTGCACAGAAAGTTTGACATGGGTTCTAGTGCTACAAATTTTATGGGAGCATCTACCAAGCATCTACTCAGTACTGTAATTTTTCCATATTTTATTCACTTATACAGCTGAGGTAATAAAAAGAACAAAAACAACAAGCCATTAACTAAGATTAATTCTCCAGAGAGTTGTACAAGGGATATGATTCTCAAATTTTTACCAGAACCTATTCATGAGCGAATCATACTCCAGAAAAATTATCGAGCTTTATAACCACCAGATAAATTAGTTATGCATTTAATTTAACATGAATTAGCATAAATTTCTCAATGTGCATTTAAACAGTACTGCATATGAAAATTTTATTACAGATAGAACATACTCTGAACAAGATCATGTCCAAAAATCAAGATCAGTTATGGTGTATATTACTCAGAACAAAAATAGTAAATCTAGCCCTAAGATGCTAAGCATGATTATTCACCAAAGCAAAACTCAGTAAATGCAGCTCAAAATTTACAGACAGGAACATAGAGCTAAAAAGAGACTTCAGAAATAAATATAGATTTTTCTGAGCATAAGAACTACATATGAAGAATTAAGTTGATTAAACAAGCATAAATCATGGTATATAGCAAATGAACTCTAATAAATCTGAAATTTAGGGATTACAAGGGTTTCAGTTGCACATGCATTAAGTAAAAATTCCAGAGAAAGTTCATGTCCATATTTTCCAGTATTAATTCGAGAAAGTCAACAACAGATTAGAGAATCTTGATTGTTCCAACATGATAACTGTTTTGGTTGGGTATCATATTTTTACTGTGATCTTAGTATTCCATTAGTGATGACATATTCAAAAATCAAGGTCATTTGTTGAGTAGAACTTCCTGAACATGCATAGGGTGATTTTCTTATTATTTTTCTCAGATTAAAATAAAAGCAAAATATGAACATGTGAATGTAACAAAAGTTGTAGTTCTTATTCTAAGTATTCCAGAAAAGTTGAGTTTGCATTTTTATGATTTTTCTACGAATTGTTATGTATTTTCAAAGTTCACTATTTTGAAGTTTAAGCACATTTTGCAGTTTGACCCCTGGAAGTTTTGGTTCTTTTAATTTGGGGTCCCTGGCGGAAGTTCAGAACAGAGCAGGGAACGGGAGCGGCGTTTCCCGGCGATGGGGTCGGCTGGCGGCGAGGGGAAAGTGGGGGAAAACGGAGAGGGGCTCGAGAGCTACCCTTGGGTGGTTGTGGGAGGAGCGGAGGTGGTCGGAGCGGGGCTCTCCACGGCGAGGGGCGGACGACGGCGGGACTGGGCGGCGGCTGCGCTTCTCCGGCGACGCTGGGAGGGTGAAGTCGGACCGAGAAGCTTCGGTGGGGAGAGGCCAAGCTCGTGGAGGGTTCGATTTGGGGAGGAACGGGCCGGGATGGTGGCTCCACGGAGCTCCGGCGGCATTCGGCAATGGTGGCGGCCAATGTGGCCTCTCTGATGGTCCTGGGCAATGGTAGGAGAAACGGTCAGTGGCAGTTTCGTAAATAAATCGAAGTTCCAAAATCAGTTCTGTAATTACAAATTTTCTCCCTCTTCTTGGCCTCAAATGAAAAAGTGTTGAATACGACTTTTGCTCAGTTTTTCGAGGTCTACAACTTTCGTGTTATGCACTTTTTCATTCGAGCAATGGTTTGAGAGTTATTTAATTATTTCAAAAACTGTCATTTAAATTACTTATCATTTCATGTGAATTTTGGCACTTTTACTCCTAGGCTTCAACTAGGTTTTTGTTTAACATGACATGGTGAATATGTCTATTCATTTTCATAGGCTTCTTTGCATTGGTTTGAAGTTATTTTTAACTTCCTTATTACTAGAAATTGAACTCTTGTTTATTTGATTTGTTTAAATCTTGAATTTGCCAAAAAGTCTTTTAAATTAAACTATGTGTCACAAAAATATGAGTGTGTCTTTATTCTACATTTTTGTGACCAGTTGAGCATGAAAGTTCAAGAATATTAAAGGAACAAGTTTTATATCCACACATACTCTTATACAAGGATGCATTCTTGCTTCCTATGAATATTTATTATTATTATGTGCTAAAGGAAAGTTTAATCCTTTGTTCAAATTTTTATTTTGTTTAAACTATTAGCTCTTCATAAATCAAAGAATGGTTCCATTAACCATTTCAGCTGATGGTTTTCCAGTGTAAATTTGATTTGCATAGAAAGTTTATAGATCATTATGAAAGATATATTTTAGTGCCTTATTCCCACTCATGTCAAGTCAAGTTTAAAAAGGGTACCAATTATTGTTTTCAAACACATTGCACTCAAACACATGCACACATACATTTACACACAAGTTTGGAAGAACTAGACATAGGGTTCTTATTTAAGTTTTCTTAGCTCATTTGTGTGTGAAGTTATGTTAATTGCCTGGCTTTGGTTAAACTGACACCAGAGGTGTCACACCGACCAAGGAGGTCGGCCAACCTCTGGCCACCGCCTTTTGCCCTCAAATTTGGACATGTGACTTATGAGTGGGCCCTTAGGTCGGTTCTTGGTGACTTGGCGTGAAACTATGTCGGTAGCATGCCCTAGTGGGTCCATGGATCTTCTTGCTCATGTCTGATTGGTCGAGGTGGAATTACTTCGGATCGGTGATGTGTCACGCGTGTGGGCTGAGTCTCCTTCTTGTGTGAGATGCCAAACGGGCCCATTTTGTCCCCTGGGCTTGCTTGTGCTTGGCCTAGGAATTTAGGCATTGGATAATATGCTTGTTACATGCAGTTTTGACCCAAATTTACCTGCACACTTTCTCAGACCAGCATATGTGGAATTCGTCAAATAATCATCCTATGCTAACATTTATTCCTTCTGATGCTCGACTTTTGCACGATAGTTGACGGTAAAAAAGGGTTGTTAGTGACCGTCAACAGGCATAAGAAATGCCAACAGCTGGCCTGCACCATCATAATGAGACTCATCTTGATCTTGAAATGCTCCCCTCCGGTAACAGCGATGATGCCCGTAGACGCCAATGGGGTTGTAGGTATTTCATGAACCAGGAATAAATCCGCAAGCACACAGAATACCGTTGTAGCATTTTTCCCGGGAGTATACCGGGGTGTCATTTATATTTTCACAGGGAAGGCGGTGAATGAAGAGACATTGGCTAGTTAATAAACTTTATCTAGATTGGATATTCAATTGCATAAACAGGGGTAAGATATATAACATGGTAGGAGGTAGTGTGACACACACACAAACTACCTTCAAGATAAATAAATAAACAAAGAGATATGCTATAGGCTGGGAGCAAGGTAGAAGCTAGAGCTCGAGTCAGATGTGCTAGGCTAGCTATATCTATGCTATCTTATGGTTAGATTGTCAGAGATTAAACTACACAACCAAGAGACCGCTATCGAAGCAACGGGAGGAGCCCGTACACCCCGGCGGCTTTATGTACCTCCTACCCCCCAATCCGAACATGGAGGATTACTAGGGCTCAAACAGGGTTGTCCCCACCTGCTAGCTTCCCCTACAAACCGTGGGAAAGGTTGACATCCAGCAATACTTAGGTAATCTAGACACCATGTCTACACTAGTAAGCGATACTCTAGTATCCCGCGCGGAGCCCCCCCCCCCCCCTTTCTGGATGGACAGACATCACACTAGAGCAAACATATGAATACTGGAGCAGTTGATAGAGTTCTAAGGCCAATTTTTTAACTATCGCAAGCACAGGGCAATCACACAATGCAAGCATCGAATGATAATGCAACTGGATCAAGAAACATATATCCGATAACTCAGAACATACTTCGAGCAGATATCAGTAACCATAGTCTAATTCTATTACAGATGACCGAATATTACAAGAGAGAGCTAGAGATGAACCCATACCAGAACTCTCGAGTAACTCCGGGGATTCGATGACTCATAGACTTCTACTAAACTCCACTAAGCCTATAGACTACACAAGATGCTTGAGATGAGAGGTGAGTGTGGTATGTGTGTGTGTATGTCCTATTCTCACCCCCTCCCCTTGTATTTTTAAGAGGGAGCCATGGGCTGAGACCTGCTGAACCGACTTAAGGGGCCGGTGAGGAGACACCATGTGTCGAGGTTGAGACGGTGGGGCCCATGGGCCTGGTCGGCCGACTAGCCCATGGTGCCAACCGCCCCTCACCTTCTTCTGGTGGGCTGTCCTGGGCTGCCTTGTCTGATCCATGTCGGTCTTGGCCTGTCTTGAGTGGTCTGAGCTGGGTTCTTGGGCTACACTTGGTCCATTTGATCCTGAATCGGTGATCTAATAAATTTTGTGATTTTATGTCGGGCCAAAGTAAGCTTGCAACTTACATATTAGCTCAAAAACACATCTTGCATTTTCTAGAAGGTAAAGTGTGGTTTAGGGGTTTATTTAGATGAAGATGCGTGTAAGAAATACAAAATCTCATGATTTTCTGATCAAGTTGACGCTTGGAAATGATCGTTAGTGAGCGTCGACATCCCCCAAGGCACCTCCTCCACTATATAAAGGGGCCTCCCCCCTCATTCTCAAGAGACACCACCAAGTCCTCTTCGTCCTTCACTTGAAGATGTAGTGCTCCAACTCAAAGGCGGGGCCCTACCTTGGCTAGTGCCTAGAGTAGGAGGTATGTGAGGAGTAGTTCGGGGAAGCGCCTGGCCTGTCGGTGGTCTTCTCCGGTCTTATACCTCTACGGATGCTGGCTTCCTCTGGTATGAGTAAGTTAGTATTTATGATTCCTGTATTGCGTAGTACTTTTTCTTGAGTGAGATCAGCTCTCTTACTCATAGGTTTGTCGCTCCGTATTTATATGGAGTGTTGTAGTTTGCTACAGGTATACAGACGTACTTAGACTGCAGTAGTAATCAGTAGCGCAGACGTGATGTCTGGTCTAAGGGTTACTTTTGTTTGCCTTATATCCCACGGTTGTTAGAGGTAGGCCGCAGGTGGTGACAGCCCTGTCGGTCCTTCGTAATCCTCCACATTCGGATATAGCGTAGTGCCATTGGCCGGAGTCCCTGACCATTTCAGGGGTAAGCCGGTGCCCGAAGTGAGTCCTACCTGAGTGATCGACCTTTAACTCTTCTTTAATGCTACCACAGGAATCCTCTCCAACCTTGCCACTTATTCTTGGTGTGTCCTTGGACCAACTAAGTTAGGAGTTAGTGCACACACGTTCTCTGTGGATATTGTACCCTTGAATACTCACTAGTGAAAGCTACGATGGTATCCGTGCGCTTGTGGATTTATTCGCATCGTTAAAATACCCAACAGATTGTTTCCCCATGGATAGCAGGGGTGAAGGTAGGAGGAAAGAAAAGGAAAAATATGAGGACGACTAGGTACGAAGAAAGATACGGCAAGTTTTCACCAGCAACGGCGCTAGAAAGCTTGTTGGATATTTTAGCGTCACGAATAAATCCGCAAGCGCACGGATACCGTTGTAGCTTTCGCCTCAGAGCATTCCAAGGGTTATCGAATCCAGAGGGAATGTGTGTGCACTATCTTCTATTCTAGTCAGTCCAAGGACACACCAAAACAAGGATGAGGGAAGAGAGGATTCCTAAGATAATGCTATAGCCGAGTTAAAGGTCGATCTCTCGGACACAATACTCGCTTCGGGCACCGGCTTACAACTGGTCTACCAGTTGACTCTGGCCAACAGCTCTACACTATATCAGAACGTGGAGGATTACAAATGACCAATAGGGCTGTCACCACCTATGGCCTATCTCTAACAAACCGTGGGATATAAGGCAAACGAAGGATAACAATTAATCTAGACACCACGCCTACACTATGAATTACTACTGCAGTCTAAATATGTTTAGTACCACGTAACAAACTACAGCACTCTGTACAAATACAGAGCGACAAACCTACGAGTAAGAGAACTGATCTCACTCAACTCGAAGTAAAATAATAGAGATAGGAACCACGAATACTTACTACAACTCGAAGAATGTAGCAGCATCCGTAGAGGTACAAGATTGGAGAAGAGTGACGACACCCCGGCACTACTCCCAAACTACTCTCTCACTCTTCTAGAGGTACAATTTAGAGAAGAACGCTGAAGACCGGCGCCCCTCCTGAGTACCTCTACCTCTAACCTATGCAAGGCTACTCTAAACCCAAGAGAAGGCTTGAAGTTGCACTTGATGGATGTCCCTCCTTTGAGACCCCTCCTCTACTATTTAAAGAAGGGTGTCATGGGTTTTTCTACCGTGAGCTCAGCCCGAAGCCTCCTGGAACCTACTTTAGCATCCAATGGGTGTGTGACACATGCAAGATGAGGACCAGAGGCGAGACCTATGCTCGGCCGACCTGGTTGGTCCGCCGACCGAAAAAGGCGGCTCACCGACCTCAAATTTGGTATGGACACTGCTTGGTGGGCCCCCATTTCATCCCCTGGTGTGTGGGCCCTTTTTAAGTCAGTTTGCTAGCTCTGGTCGACCCGTGGATCCTCATGAACGCGCCTGATTCATCAAGACGGTGTTGCCTCGGATAGATGATGTGTCACCTTGCTTATGGGCTGCATTCTCCTCTCATTTCCAAGCATAAGCACCCTGCACACAAATGTGCACCAACACTTTGTGGAATTTGCTAGCAATGACTCCTACCACTAGTGTTGACGCTCGTCTTTCATGCGCTCATGTAGGAGCTGATAGCTTGCTCTGAGGGTCGGGTTTATATCTTGAAGCTCGAAGCCTGTTTTACCTGTATTTCTGCCCGAATTCCAATATAACAATATTTTCAAGAGGAAACGTGGAATTGACTCTTTCTGGATAGCATAAGCAAGCATGAGACTTTATTCTCATGATTTTAGGCTCAAGATGACACTTGAAATGAGTCATTAACGAGCGTCAACAACAGTTTGAACCCGCTTTCCCTCTCCTTCCTAGTTTTCATTCAAAATTGTTCTGATTAAATCCATAAAAAATCTTGAATGAAATACCTAGGAAGAGTTTTTCATGAGATCTTGTCTTGCTAAGTTTTATTTCTCATGCAATTACTGTAATACCTTTGGAACTCATGATTAGGATCGCTTGATCATTTGCTTATTGATCTTTATGATATAATGACTATTGACAGTCCTTAAGTGCCAAATCCGACTGTCAACTAGACTCAATAATAAAGGAAAACTATACGCCTTACTCATATATTTGTATCACTAACCTTGCTCCACAGTTGTTTTTGACTTTTGTATATTTCGAATGAGCAGGAGCGAAATAAGAAGAAAACATGCAGCAGAGGCCACACAACTACGCAGCAGATCGCATCCGGCGTCACCCACTTACAAAGAGGGCCCACCTGGTAGAGCAAACGGGCGCGCCACGCATAATGCACACAAGGAAAGATACAAGGGCCCACCTGTCAGCCTGCTAGAGCAGAATAAAGACGAGGGGCGCCAGGGGGGAGGGGGGTTGGCCGAACATAGCCTGCAACGCGTCCAGGTGCATCTCGAGGAGTCAAGGCCAAGGCACCTGATCACCTTCCATATATGTGTTGGCAAGAAACCGACCTCCAAGTAGTATAAATAGGGCCTCTCCCCCCTCTCAACACACACACACACACTTCATTCTCCAAGAAGGCTCTCCTCTCTCTTGCTCTCTTAGCTAGGTAGTGGAGCTAGGCTAGTTCTCTTTAGCGAGCAAGTCGTCCTCGGGGTCGTTGAGCAATCCTCGGCTCCTGGTATGGCTTTGTATCCGACTTGTCAGACTTCTATTCATAATATAGAGTTCTGCCATGGTTGCTTTACTATCTTGATAGTTTATCAATCCATGCTTAGATCGTTCATAAGTTATGCTATGGTCTTGGTTAGGCCAGATGATCCAGGTACAGATAGAGGTTTGTTGTGCTTTCGGGCTTGCTCTAGTGTTTTACTCGTCCATCCGAAGGGTGGGAGACGTGGGGGCACTAGAGTAGTGACTTCATACACGAGTGTGGTGCTCGGGTATGCGGGATCCTTCGGATATGACCGTGCTCCACGGTGTGACTTGGGTAGACGGCAGGTGGTGACAGCCCTGTTCATTCGGCGTAACAGCGGTGTTGCGTTTAGCTTACTCCCCGACGTTAGGGTTCGGTATAGGAGTTCATGCAAAGAGGTAACGGAACTAGATGTACTCCGGTGCGGGACCTTCTCCCCGCTATCCCATTTTTCTGGCACCTGCAGTCCTAACCATGATCTAACATGACCCCAGCTTTGGATAGAAGCACTAGGACACCTAACCTAGCCTAAGCTCTAGCTGACTTGACGTAGGATAGAGTAGTTCCTTGTTTTATAGTTTCTCTCCTTTATTCCTTCCTCTTGGAGTGTGGATGTGTGCTGTGTCACATTACCCTTGCTTATTCTTTATTTGTACTTACCCCTGTTAGAGCATTGCCTATTACTTGAGGCACAATGTCATTGTTAATGTTGAGTACAATACCTTTGCCGCTGCCATCCTTTGGGACACAAATAAATGACGATACCCTTACTCTCTGGGTGAAATGCTACAACGGTATATCTGTGCACTTGCGGATCCATCTGTAATCGTATTGATTATACCACGAGAGTAGCACCCCTTGGGTGCAGTTGCTAGGATGGGTTCGGCGCCCTCATTTCTAGTGATTGCACTAAGGACCGCCAACAGGAATTTCTGGTGTCGTTGCTGGGAATTAATCATTCCTAGTGATTGCGATAAGAAATGTCAACATTTCCCTTACAAAAGCTTGCCGTGGTTTTGATCGACATGAGTTTTGGGCTTTGATTTTGGGTCAAGTTGTTCATGGCAAGTTTGCACCTCGGTGCAACGACATTCAAAATCCGACTCTTCATTTGATGCACAAGTGGGTAGCTATCACTCTCTTTCCAAGAGATGATCCACGACCAGTGCAGAACAATGAGTTGATAATATTATACGCCATGGTCAACAAGATCCGAATCTGCCCCGCAAGAGCAATGGTTAAGCAATAGCTTACAAATTTTCGGATGACGGGTCCTATTGATTGCACTTCTTTAGTTACCCGCATCGCATCAAATATGGGAATCTTAGACGGGAACCCCGTTCCCTTCATTGAGGAGCACCGTGTTATGATTGACGAGGCGTACTTTGTTCAAGACCACACGCTCAAGAAAGGCCCGGATGACTCCTTGGTTTTCTTTTCTCTTGGTTATGCAAATGAAATCCCATTGCCAAACACGGGGCATCACTTGTATAACTACCGTTCTCTAACCACTCCTCTTGTCCCACAAGAGGAGAGCCGCAGGCAAAGTGTTTCTGGTCTTCCTGGCAGGGTTACAAGAAGCAGGGTCAGAAGGGAAGAATTCATGCAGCCACAAACTCAACCTCAACCAAAGCAATTTGAGGCTGGAGGTTCGTCATGGCAGAGTGCTGTTGACGGTCACTAACAACCAATTTAGACTGTCAACTCCTGCACAAAAAGGAACCAAAATATGGAATAAGTTCTAGAATAGATTTATTTACTAACGAATTCCACAGATGATATTCTAGAATGTGTGCTGGTGATTTCTAGCCGATTTTGCAAAACAATGGTGTGGTTTGATCCAAGACACAACGTTCCAGTGAATCAGGACGCGACATGTGTCAGAATATGGAGTAGAGGGCCCACCAGAGCAAGAAACCGACAGTATAAAAGCTAAAACCCGTGACAATGACAAGTGGGCCCAGCAAGGAACCCATGGACCAAAAGGGAAGGTCGGTGGGCCCACAGGGAGGCCAGCCGGCCTGCTGGTCGGCCGACCTGCCCGTGGGCCCCACCGACGTAAACTTGACATGTGGAGAAAGCTGATCGGATGCTTAAGTCGGTTCGCCAAGGATTAGCTGCAGAAGATGCCTCCCTCAGCCGTGGCTCCCTCCTATAAATACAAAGGGGCGGGGAGAGAAATGAACACACACTCTCAACTCACCTTCCTCCCTTGGAGCTTGAGGCCTTCATCCTAGATGCTTAGATAGACTAGAAGGTGTAGAAGAAGAGGAGGAGAGTGAGGAGGAGTCGGGGGAAGTGCCGGGTTTGTCGGCACTCTTCTCCGCTTGTACCTCGACGGATGCTTATTCGGTTGTAAGTGTTCGAGACTTTCTTTGTTTGTTTATTTGGAATTAGAGTTTAGATCGCAAGTTATCATCTCTGCCTTATATTGTTAATGTGTATGCTAGCGAGTAGCATTTGATCTTAGCCTAAGACCCCGGATAGTAAAGGGTAGTCCTGGCCAGGGCTAAGGTTAGGAGGGAAAGGCGTAGACGTGGTGTCTAGGCTGGACTATACCACTCAGTTGTCCAATAGTCCCATGGTTTGTTGAGGTAGCCGGCAGGTGGTGACAGCCTTGTTCGAGCCCTAGTAATCCTCCACGTTCAGATATTGGGTAGAGCACTGTTACTAGAGCTATCGGCTTGTATAAGCCGGTCGAAACCAGTAGCTCGAAGTATAATGGCGATGTGATCTCTTCTTCTAGGCATAGATTCTAGATATAGAAAGTCCTCTCGTCTGTCTTCTCCACACTGGCGTGTGTGTCCTTGGATGAGCCTGAACCCGTAGATAGCGTATTCACGTTCCTTAGTGGATACGATACCCTGGAATACTCTTGGGTGAAAGCTACAGCGGTATCCATGCGCTTGCAGATTTTATTCATGATGTTACAAAATACCAACAAGTGCCAGCTCCACTGAGTGGGCACGGCAGGCCCCAGGACGCCGGTCCACCAGCTCCAATTCTAGTGGACCCCCGATCTCCGCCAGACGTTCAACTTCGTCCTGAGGTTTCGCCACTCTGACTCGGCAGATGGGCGAGCTGAACATGCGCACCACCAACATCGACGAGTCGCTGGGCCAGCACATCGAGTCAACTCAGAATTGGCAGTGATACACAGGGGAGAGAATCCACAACTTGGAGCGGCAACAGCAGCAGACCCAGGAGGAGTGGAGGGCCTACTACCGTTGGGCTGGGTTTAACCCCAACCAACAGCAGTGAGCCTAAACCTAGCTTGGGGGAGGACCCCCACGAGAGATAACTTGTATCAAACTCTATCCTTTACCGCTTTCGAAACCTTGCATGAATTTTTTTTTGCAAAATTCTGAAAATCCATAAAAATTTGCATAACTAAAATCAAATAAAAATTGGCAAAACTTAGAAAAACCCAAAAATATTTACATGCTTTTCAGTATGTGTAGTAAGCATGTGTAGTTTTTCCTTGTTGAGATGATGAATAGTTGCTCTGTTAGTTCCTTTCATATGCCTAGTTACAAACTTGTGCTCTGCCTAAGTTTTGAGTTTGGTGGCTAGTTGTTCAAACCTTAAGCTTGAAACTTGTGGGTAACAAAAAGCAGAATCTGAATCTAGGTTGTTGTGGGTTATGATATGGCTAAAGAGAGTTGCTATGATCTTCTCCTACGTGATGCTTGATATCCGGAGTATTTCTTTTCAAAAATACAAAAATAAATAAAAGTTCCTCGGTGATATGCAATTCCCATCCAGAGCCATATGAGTTACAAGTTTGAAAAGCCTTTCCACATATGCAACTTGTTTTCTCATTGAGCTTTGTCAAATTGTTGTGACCCTTTGAGAGAATCATTTCATACGCCCATGATCAAGATCACGTACACGTCCACTCACATGATATACTTCTACACTTGGAAGATAGCAAGTACATCCATCCATCCATCCAGAAATAAAACTCCATGTATACCATGACTATCTCTCTACAAAGTTATCACCATAATGTATGGGCTATACAAAAAGAAATAAAAAAGATGCATACCCAAAGAAGGTATGCCACATACCCACAAGGCATGTCAAAAAAAAGAGAGAAAAGAAAAAGATGCATACCCAAAGAAGGTATACCACATGCCTCCAAGGCATGACAAAAAGAAAAAAGAGAGAGAGAGAGAGAGAAAATATAGCCCCTACCAAAATTATTACAAGGGAGAGAGAAATCATATGAAGGAGTTCCATCCACCATCCACCAAAAATATCCACACACTTGCACATCTTGATCAAGGTTTATGACTTATTTCTCCTTTGGATCCGGTCTTTGACTTAGCAAAATATGAGAAGCAGGTTTGCCTTCATATCCCCCGTACCTACAGATCCACCAAAAAGAAGCCATTAGAAGTAGGATGGAAAAGAAAGGCACACAAAAAGGCCTTGGTGAGGAATTAAACACATTTGAGCGATTCGAGAGATCACCCGAGGAACTTACAAAAAAATTCTTTCAAAAACTTTATAAAACCTCCGGATTGACGGTAGAACAAAGGAGTGGGTAATGGTACTCTACAAGCTGTTCTGACCCTCAACCGCCAAAGATGAGAATGATGCTATAAGCCCCACAGGAGTAAGAAAAAAGGTTCGAACAAGGCCAACTTATTCAGAATAAAGGTAAGAACTCTCGGTTGTGCCTTGGGCTTAAGTCAGGAATGCGACAATGTAGCAACTCCTGATCAACAACCTAAGTCTAAAACTTTTCTCGGGACGAGCAAAGGGCTAGCTTGGGGGAGTTGTTGACGGTCCTTAAGTGCCAAATCCGACTGTCAACTAGACTCAATAATAAAGGAAAACAATACGCCTTACTCACATATTTGTATCACTAACCTTGCTCCACAGTTGTTTTCGAGTTTTGTACATTTCAGATGAGAAGGAGAAAAATAAGAAGAAAACATGCAGCAGACGCCACACAACTACGCAGAAGATCACATCCGGCATCACCCACTTACAAAGAGGGCCCCCCTAGAGGAGCAAACGGGCGCGCCACGCATAATGCACACAAGGAAAGATACAAGGGCCCACCTGTCAGCCTGCTAGAGGAGAATAAGGATGAGGGGCGCCAGGGGGGTCGGCCGAACCCCAGGTTCAGCCGAACCTGCCCTGCCTCCCATCCAGGTGCATTTTGAGGAGGTGTCCTAACCATTTTCCTGGCACCTGTAGTCCTAACCATGTCCTAACATGACCCCAGCTTTGGATAGAAGCATTAGGACACCTAACCTAGCCTAAGCTCCAGCTGACTTAATGTAGGATAGATTTGTCTTTTGTTTTGTTGTTTCTCTCTTTTATTCCTTCCTCTTGGAGTCTGGTTGTGTGCTGTGTCGCATTACCCTTGCTTATTTCTTTACCTGGACTTACCCCTATTAGAGTTGTGCCTATTACTTGAGGCACAATGTCATGGTTAATGTTAAGTACAATACATTTGCCACTGCCATCCTTTGGGAAACAAATAAATAACGATACCCTTACTCTCCGGGTGAAATGCTACAACGGTATATCTGTGCGCTTGCGGACCCATTTGTAATCATATTGATTATACCACGAGAGTGGCACCCCTTGGGTGCAGTTGCTAGGATGGGTTGGCGCCCTCATTTCTAGTGATTGCACTAAGGACCACCAACAGGTAATTCTGAGGTTGTTGTCGAGGTCTTCACAAACCCGGTATCGACTTAAGAAACGCCAACAATGACATGAAGCCATGCTTGTTCCAAATTCAATGTCTTGTAAGAATTTTATTTTGAAAAACAACAAGGCAACTCTCATGCTCAACTTTACCAATGCCCCTTCTAGAGCCATATACACTTACATACAATTCAAACCTATAGCTATTGTTTTCATTTTGAGCTTGTTCAAACATCAGTGCCTCTGAAGTATGTTTTGATTGTTCATCTTCTTCGGTCATTCATGTACATGATCTGTGGCAGAATCGCCAGAATTAATCTGGCTTAAGTGCGCTAATCATCACCATTACTGATGAAATGAATAATAAACATCTCAAATGGAGTAATCCTACAGTCTGTCGGGTAAAATCCCGATAAAACCACTGTATTTCGGATTGAAACAACATACCTCACTCGAAGGTGAGCCCAGAGATTACAATAGCCATTACATAAACTTCAATAGTAAATGTTATTTCAAACTGAGTATGGGAATTCAAAAAGGGTACCTCAGAAAGTTGAATGTAGATAAGTTCTTCAGAGTTTATGAATAGAGAAGAAGAAAGCGATATCTAGTGACGATATATGACATCATGATGAAGCCCGTACATGACGCCAATCTCACCAAACATCCAAAGTTTACCTGAAAACAAAGTCACAAGCAAGACTGAGTATACTAATACTCAGCAAGGCTGACCCGAATAAGGGTATAACATAGCCCTTTAGCTAGACATTCAAGGCTTGTGAAGGCTCTGGAGTTTCTTTTGCTGAAAAGCAATAAAGAGTAGGTCCTTAATTTCAAAATTTTAGCTTTCAGATTCTAGTTGGATTAACCATTCTAGGTTTGCACCTATCTATACAAGCATGGTAGAGAAATTATTTGCATCCAACAAGATTAAGTATCATCTTTGTTCCACTTCTTACTCCATGTGGCAAAGAGATTAAGCAGTCTCAATATCCATGAGCGGCGGAATAGTTTGAACCGAATTTCAATCCTTGTAAGGTGAACCTAACACACACGCTTGGAGCACTGACGAGTCACTCCCAAGCAACCTTTGGCCTTTCATTCCGGTTCGTGGATTAGTGCCACTCTCCACGACTATAGGGCACCAACCTCGTCCCTCATAGTCGTAGTTGTAGTGCTACAGTTTTAAATAGGGCACCAACCTCATCCCTCATCCATTTTATTAATCCTATCCCTAAGAGAGAGTGGGGGGTATGTCCACTTGCCAGGCCGATTGCTTACTAGGCTTGCCGCGTACCATATGTACGGCATGTGGCTAGTACTTTCAAACGCTTAATCAACACTACCACACACTATGGCCTTAATAGATTATCAACACAGACGGATTTCAATATGAAGCTTGTAACCAAATCTGTCCATGATCCTTATAGTGATTGCAAGAAGTAAACAATCAACTCCTATAAGCTCGCGAGTGACAGGCAATCACTCGACTTTTACCGGTCCTATTAGCATAGCATCTATTCGAACTCAATTTTAGTGTTCAAGCAATAGGTACCTAGAATTATGCATCTAAGGTTTTCATTCAACTCCAATAACTTAAATACACAAATAAATAAAAGTTGCATAATTTAAAATAATATGATTATGCACCGGGGCTTGCCTTTAGTGGTGACTATAAAGTCAGTAGACTTTGGTTCTTCCGAATTGAAGTTCGGAACTTCAGTTAACTCTACGATGTTGGTTGGATTTCATGCAGTTCACTCTTGGACTCCGGGTTCACGTTTAGGTCTTCGTTATCTTTCGTAATGTTGACTTGGGCTTTGGAAATATCCCCGTCTGGTTCCTGGAATAGTTCGTATGTTCCGTCGACTAACTATATTATTTCTATATGCAATGCAATAGTTGGATTTAGTGAAGTGTTTAAGTATAGCTTTTCTTCACTAAAAAGTTGTTATCCAATAAAGTAAACATTTAAGACTAAGCTTAAAAGTATTACTTTACTGGGCAATCGTTTATAGAGTAAAAGTGAACATAAAGAATCCCATAAAATAACATGGCTGGCTACTCCAAGCAACATGGTGTGAAATCAAAAGAAATAAGGATGGTCCTATTCAGGAACATGGGATGGGTTGAATTCAAATCTATAATTTGAATTCAAAAGAAATTTAACAACTAGGGTTTTAAATTAAATAGGGCATGATTTCATGAAATAGTAAAGTGATCTACACTAGCCAAGATGAGTGAGGTTCGAAATTCAAACATAAAATTCAAAACTCAATTTAAACAGTGCTAAAATTCTCCCAAAAATTATCATAAAATATTTATGATTAGAAGGACTCATGATAAAAAGATGATCCTAAGAAAACAGTAAAATCATTTTTTAACAAAAATAACAAATGCATATGCTAGAATTAAACAAAGCACATGAAATAATAAGCAAATTCAAGCATTTGGATCACAAATTTCACACAAGACTATACATGGCAAAAGGATGCTAGGTTTCAAAAATTAAGCATAACAAAGCTATGGTTAAAAAGATATAAATGAATTACTCATTTGCTAACAATTAAACTAGAGCACAAAATATAAGGTTTTATACAAACTTTAATAACCAAAGTTGTAGAGCTAGTTGAGAGGAACACAACAAAATTAATTTGACATTTTTCTGATTTTTCTACATTTTTCTAGGAATTTTGAAAGTTCACAAGTTTAAAAGAAAACGGACCCTGACTATTTTGCAGAAAGGACCCTAAGAAATATTTCAATCGTAGCAATTGGGTCCCTGGCCGGTTTGGGGAAGAAGCAAGGAAGGGGCGGTGGCCAATTCCGATGATGAGGCTTGCTGGTGGCGAGGGCCAAGGGGTGGAGGAGTTAGAGGGGGACAAGACGCACCTGTGGGTGGCTCGGATTGGGCCTGGGATGGTCTGTAGCGGCGGCGCGATGGGAGTAGGCAGGTCGGCGGTGACCTGAGCCGCAGTGGCGGCGCTCCGGCGAGGCAAGGAAAGAATGACCAGGTTTGGGAGCTTTTCTAGGGTGAGGGCGAGCTCGTGGGTTGTTTGATTTGGACAGTGGAAGGTAGGAAAGGCGGCTCCACGTGCGGGTCGGCGAGCGGCGGCGCAATGGAGGTCGCGGCGGTAAGGGATGTCGAGAAAGGGGGCTCGGCCGGGCTCTTTATAGCCTAGAGGAGGGGAGGATGAGTACGCAGGGGAAGGGGATGAGTTCCTCTGAGCTGTGGGCAGAAGACAGCGGCGGTGCACCTTCTCCTGGGGGTGGCCGGCGATGTGGCATGGCGCGGCGACGTGGCGTGCATGCGGGATGCCAGGGGGGAGAGGAAGTGGCGGCAGGGGCTTGTGCGCGGCACGTGGGGCGGCACGGGGCAGCTGGCGGGCGGGGAACCGGCGGCGGCGGCCCAAAACAACAGCGAGCGGCGGTGAGGGCAGCGCCCCTGTTTCTGGGTAGAGGAGGAAGAAGAACTGTGGGTAGACATAGATGCAAAAAGGAAAGAAGCTATGGGGTTTTCTGTAAACATAAATTTTTTTACTGTTTTAGGGCTCAAATGTACAAGTGTTCAACATGAAAGTTGTGTAGTTTTTCAAGATCTACAACTTTCATGTTGTGCAAATTTTCAATAGATCAAAGGATTTTGAAATATTTTGAAATCCGCCAAATCTTTTAAATTTAAAAGAACACCACTTAAGTTTTAAAATCGCAAGGGTAGCCCTAAGCATAAATACATCTTTTTATTAGGGTGAAAGTGAAAAACAAAATGTGCATTTTAACCCCTCATAAATTTTGAAATTTTGCCTTTTGCAAAACTATTTTGTAAAAAGGACTTTACATTTTGCTAAAATAACAAAAATACCCTTGCTCTGGAAATCATAGTTTGAAACAAAAATTATATTTTTAACCCCGAAAACCTAGATTGTCACAGCCTTCCCCACTAAAAAGAATCTCGTCCCGAGATTCGAGAGTAGAAAAGAGCTGGAGGATCGGATATGTAAACTAGGTGAAAGAGAGTCTGGAAAGTTTTTGTGGGAGGTAAGGGTCAATCTCCCCAGTTACTTCTTCTTCTGAGTAATGAATCCATTGGATTCAAAACATCCTAACCTTCTTTCTTCTTGTACCGGTTTCCTTGTATGGCACTTGCTTTGGCTTCTGATTCATTGAAACATAGGGTTTCATAAGAATCCAGTAATGATCAAACTATAAACAAGGCTAGTTGATTATTTGAAACTCCTTGAACAAAAGATCAAGGATGCAAAGACTCTACCTAAGGAAGCTAAACACGACTAGTTTTTTTTCCTAAGGTTAACAAACTCGAGGTTTAAAACAAGGCACTCACCAAAATATTACTAACCAATCAAGCAAGATAAAGCACTAAAGATCCTTAGAAAGATATTCAACACGATCACAATCCCAAAGTCCTCTAATTGTGGTTGCAAAACAGCTCTTCATCCCCCTGAGAAAAGAAAGAAGTTATGAATGGCATCCATGCGAGTTCAGTAAAAAAAAGAGGGGAAAGATGAAAGATGCTTAATGCTCAAAACCACCAAAGGACATGTATCTCCACTCACCTTTGCACTTGACCCGAGTTATGAATAACTTAACTACTTGGAGACATGAGGTTCGAACTTGCAATATAAATGTTGAAGATATGCAAGCATCCTTACCTTGAACTTCACATATTACCTTTTAGAGATAGGAAAGGCGTCACTAAAAGCCGGTGAGGTTTAAATATGATGAGCGACAAAGTGGTTTGAGCAAAAGAGTATGCCTTGATTTTATTCCAAGTACTATGAAGCAGGGCTCACCATGACCTTCGTTGATCTGTTCTAAAGATCAATAGGTGAATGCGACGGTGTTAGCCACTCAGAATCCAAGGTATGAAGGGAAAGCTATGAAATAATTCTTATGCATACCTGAACTCATGAATCCTGGACTTTCCTTGATCCTCAAGATCTATGTCGACTCATTTTGCTCGGGATGAGCAAAGTCTAGGTGTGGGGGTGTGTTGGCTGTCGATTTCGATGAATTTTACCGCCAACATTCCTTTGGATTTCATAATTTCAGGACCATAATCTCACAAGTTTTACTAACATTGACAAGTTCCACAAGTTTTGATGAATATTTGAATGTAGGAACGACATACTCAAAACTGAGCCAAAATAGGGGAAATCCCAGGCCGACCGGCCTAGGCCAGGCCGGGTGGCCTATCACCTGTGGAGAATCATCATGAAACTTTATATCTACGGTTCTGAACACAAGATCAAGCCAAGACAAAGGTGTTTAACACAAAAATCACAAGTCAAGGCCGAAAGGCTTGAACCAAGTCAAGTTGGGTCCACCTACAGTGACAGAAAAAGAACCAAGACCCAAAACAACTTGAGGAATAAGTGCAACCGTTGGTCACTGTGTCGGCGCAACGGAGGGCAGAGTGGCACCCAAGCTAGGCCGACCGGCCTAGGAGAGGCCGGCCGGCCCCACACCTGCCTGTGTTGAGCCAAAGCAACTGCTACCGACTTCAGGAGAGAATTAGGAGCATCCACGAAGAGGCAGTGGGAGATCAACAGCAAGCCCAAGTCAACCAGCCTAGGGGAGGCCGGCCGGCCCCAATTGTCAGCCACTGATGCACAACTGTATTACCTGCTTGCAAGTGACGCTATGCCAAGTACCAACTCTGAAGCACTGTAAAAGGAGATCCACCCCTCACTCTCAAGACACACCATCAACTTGAGAAGAAGAGTGCACCTTGTTTACTTCCTTAGTATTAGAATAGGGAGAGTGAGGTGAGAGCTTTGGTGAAAACCAAGCTAAAGGAGCGGATCCAAGTTCTCTCGGTCTTACTCCATATTTTGTATCCACCTCGAATGAATATATCTTTGAGTAAGTTCCTCATCTCAACTTTAGTTTCTTGCTATCTTTACTTTCTACTTTAGTTACTTGTTTAGTTACTTCCTTTGTTCTGCAGGGATCTTGATCTACATAAGTAGCAAGTTCTACTTATTTGACATTGCTCTCTATCTAAGTACACGGTAGGAGTAAGTAGCTCAATAGTTGTGGGCATGGTGCCCAGGCTTGGTTAGCTATCTCAGCTTGTGTTCCACCCCACAGTACCGTTGTGGTAGGCGGCAGGTGGTGACAGCCCTGTCTGTCCTAGGTAGTCCACCACGTTGGGGTGTTTTCATAGCAGGAGTTGCAGGTTACCATTGGACTCTCCTCTCATCCCTTTATGAAGTCCTTCCTCTACCAGCCACTGTTGACGATCATTAATGACCAATTTTGACCGTCAACTCCTGCACAAAAGGGAACCACAAAGTGGAATAAATGCTAGCATAGGGTTTATTTATTAACAAATTCCACATATGGTGCTTGAGAATGTGTGCAGGTGGTTTTGAACTAATTTCGCAGGTTTCAAGTACACTTTGGCCTGACATAAATCGCAGAAATTATCAGAGCACCGATTCAGGCTCAAATGGACCAAGTGTAACAAACATGGCACCATTTATGCCATTTCGAGTGATTTTGGTTATCGAATGACAACACAACACTTGGACTAATATGTTTGTTAAGATGATCATTCTCAGGATTTTAGGTTCAAGTGATGACAAAGAGAGAGACAGAAGATAAGCGTAGCAAGGCCCAAAGGGCCGCCCCTACGCCATGGGCATCGGAGCATCCGGTGGTATTCGGAAGAACCGACGCCATGATGTTTGATGCAGGATGGAATCAAAGCCAAGTCAGCCTTTAGGCATCGGTTGAACCGACGGTCCAAGAAAGGGCATCGGTGCATTGGCAGTCCTTTGTACTAGAGACGATGTCAAGTGCCCAGAAGAAGTTTCTTGAGCACCGGTTCAACCGACGGTGCATCGGTGCATACCATCGGTGCAATGACGTCAGCTGTCAGAAGAAGACCCTTCAGCACCGGTTGAACCGGTGAAGCATCGGTGCAAAGCATCGGTTCAACCGGTGGTCTCTGCATCAGCCGTCAAGAGTCCAACGGCTACTTCGGGTTATGAGTGACCGGATGAACCGACGCTACCCCGCCAAGAGGCATCAGTTCTTCCGGTGATACGCAGATTTTCAGCTAACCGTTGGAGCAACGGCTACAAGACTTGGTGGCCTATATATACGCCTCACCCCGGCCATTTGATTTGTGCTGGAGTTGCTGGACATCCCACACACACCCAAGAACATCTCCAACCACCATAGAGCTTCATTGTACATCATATAGGCTTAAGCACACTTGTGAGAGTGCTTAGTGCTTGTAATAGGGATTAGTTCTTGCGAGAGCTCCCTTGAGAGAAGCCTTGCTGCGGCAAGCAACTTGTGATCCGTTGTGTGACCCTCCGTCTTGGTGTGGAGTGGCAACGACACTTTGTGCGGGGGAAGAGGAGGCCCCTTCCTTGGTGGAGAAGCTCCGTAGTGGATTTCGGCCGGGTGACCGAGAGAGACGGTGGCGGTGCATAAGACTTGGTGTCTTGGGCACTTGCCTTTGCTTGCCGGCATCGCCATTGGTGGCGTAGTGCAAGACGGTGATCGGAAGAGCCTCGGTGTCCCGTGGACGTAGGAGTTTGTGCCGAACCACGTTACATGACCGTGTCTACTCGGGAGTTTGCATCCCTCTTGCACTTACCTCTTTACTTACCGTATTACGTTTCCGCATTTACTCTTCTTGCGTGCCTAAACTTTCCTAGTTAGTTTGATTAGGATTGGCTATAGGTTCCAAGTTTTTAGGGTAAGTAGAGAGTAGCAAAGATAAACCTTAGTCATAACTAGCATGCATAGGACGTGTTAGGTTTATCTTATGCAAGTAGATTGAGCCCTAGGTTAAAAAGCGATTAGCGACCCTATTCACCCCTCCCCCTCTAGGGTCGGACACCCCGGTGATCCTTACACCAAGTGTAGCCCAAGAACCCAGTTCAGACCACTCAAGATAGGCCAAGCCCAACTGGGTTAAGACAAGGAGGCCTAGGACAGCCTGCTGGACGAAGCTGGGGGCGGTTGGCCCACCTGGCAGGCCGACCGACCTACTGGTCGGCCGACTAGGCCCATGGGCCCCACCGCCTCAGCTTCGACACGTGGCGCCTCCCTGCTGGTTGCTTAAGTCAGTTCCAGGTGTTTCAGCCCGTGGCTCCCTCCTATAAATACAAGGGGAGGGGGTAGAAGAATGGACACACACACATCACACCCTCTCAACTCACCTTTCTCCCTTGGAGCTTGAGGCCTTCATCCTAGATGCATAGGTAGACTAGGAGGTGTAGAAGAAGAGGAGGAGAGTGATGAGGAGTCGGGGGAAGTGCCGAGTCTGTCGGCACTTTTCTCCGCTTGTACCTCGACGGATGCTTATTTGATTGTAAGTGTTCGAGACTTTCTTTGTTTGTTTATTTGGAATTAGAGTTTAGATTGCAAGTTATCATCTCTGCCTTATATTAGTTGATGTGTATGCTAGCGAGTAGCATTTGATCTTAGCTTAAGACCCCGGATAGAAAAGGGTAGTCTTGGCTGTGGCAGAACCACCTGAATTATCCCAGCTCAAGTGCGCTGGCCATCACCCTAAAGGCAACACCGGCTCAAACGCACTACAAACGGAACAATTCTTGGTCTGTCGGGTAACGTCCCGATACAACCACCGGTTCTCGGATCGAACAAGCATACCCCACGCGAAGGCGAGTCTAGAGATATTACAACCATACATATTTTACAACACAGGCATGGTAGTTATTACACAAGTTCAAAGTAATATTATAGGTCCAAACTTAGTAAAACAGTTATACAAGCCATAAGTTTAAGTTCAGAGTTGAAAAGCAGAGGAAAGAAAACACGACGGCTACAACACGTCGCAAAAGAACACCAAACTAGCCCAAGTAAGGTATCACTCATCGGGGTCATTGCCGGTCAAAGACGGATCCCATTCTACGGACCAGCCCGGAGGCAAAGAGCAGGGCCAAGACAGACTAGCGATCTGGTCCACAAAACTCATATCTGAAAAAGATTTCAACAGCAAGACTGAGTATTCTAATACTCAGCAAGACTTAACCATCAATGGATATACTTAGTCCACCTAGCTAGACTATGCAGGGTTTTGTAGGCTCTGGTTTTTCTTTTGCTGAAAAGCAATAAAGAGTTGATTAACCATTCTATGTAAGCAACTAATTCTAATCAACCATGGTATAACTTTAGTCAAACATCAAGATTGATCAAATAATGTTACTCTTATTACTCTGTGTGGCAAAGGGATCAAGCACTCCCAAACCGTGAGAAGCGGACGATTCGAATCGAATTTGTTAACCTGGCTAGGCAGACCTAACACACACGTTTGGAACATCATCGGGTCGTTCCCAAACAATCGTTTACCTTTCATTCCGACCTGTGGATAGGGTCACTCTCCCCGACTACAGGGCACCATCTTCCTCCCTATAGCCGCGGTGTTGCGCAACATAAACATAAATAAAAACCTATCTCTAAGAGAGAGTGAAAGGTATATCCACTCACCGGTCTGATCGGCTACTAGGCTTACTGCGTACCATATTTACGGCATGTGGCTAGTACGTTCAAAAACTTAACCACCGCTACCACATACCGCGACCTTAGCAAGTTCATCAACACAGACGGGGTCTCACACAAGGTCATGATATCGAACACGACCCCGTCCGTCGTCCTTATATTGATAGCAGAAAGTAAACAAGCAATTCCTATAGAGCTCGTGAGTGACAGGCAATCACTCGACTTTTACTGGTCCTATAAGCTTAGCAATTATTCGAACTCAGGTCTAGTGTTCAGTACATAGGTTTCTAGGATCATGCATCTAGGGTTTCAATTCAAATCCTAAGAACTGTAAATGCACAAGTAAGTAATAACGATAAATTGTAATAATTTGAAATACTGGGTTATGTCCGGGGCTTGCCTTCGCGATAGTCGCTAACTAAATTTGCCTTGGGCTCTTCCAGACTTTGGTCCGGGGCTTCGGTCAGTACAGTGGCGTTCACCTGGGCTTCTGGATCATCTTCTTCGGACTCCGGGATCAACTCGTACATCCCGTCTGCTAGAGCAGTCGTATCTATATGTGATGCAAGAACAGTATTACACAAACACACTTCACGATAAAGTTGTAGTCCAACATTTAGCAAACAAACATTCATATGGGCAAGCGTTTATAGGGTAGTTATTTAACAAGGATTACTACACAAAACAATTTGATTAAACTTACAAAGTAAGTGTTAGTTAGTTTATATAGCATATAATCATGGTTTGCAAAGAATTGAGTAACTCAGTATACAAACAGTATATAACTTCAGTAAAATTACTTCAAACAGTAAATATAGAGAGCAATCTACTCTGTAATTTTCATTCCATTTTGTGCCACCAATTCATCAGAATAAAACAGTTATTCAGACTACATCTAGAGAAAGATCAAATTCTACAGAACAAACTACAGTACTTATGAAGTTCAAAAAATTTCAGAACAGGAACCACATGATTATAAACACCTCATAAATTTTTCAGAATTTATCTAGGCATAAAACTAAAGTAATAATTTTGACAAAATTAAACCACATATGATAAAACTAATTAGTACAGGAAGTTATATAGAGTTTATGGATCTTATATTTTACAGACATGAACATATGACCAAAATAGAGTTCTACAAAAATTCTCAGAATTTTCTAAGTAAGGAAACGTTTTATCACAATTAAAGCTTACTTAACAAGTATTAAATCAAAGAAACAGTTAAATAGATCGAACATTTTCCAAACATGGGAAAAAGCAAGGATTTAGTAACATGTGATCATGGAAAAAGTTTCACACACAAAAATTAATTATTTCTAACAGTACAAATAAATTAGCAAAACTATTAGATTTATGAATCTTGAAACTTTGACCTAGCTAATGATGTCAAAAAGGTTTCAAATTTTTACCAGAAGCTAACAACACTGCAAGACACATCCTAACCAAAAACCACATATAGTTACTAAGCAGAACTCATGGAACAAATAAAGTCTATTTATTCTATTCTTTTTCTTGGATTAAAATACAGACCAAAACTGAAGATGTGCATGTAACAAACTTTGTAGATCTTGTAACAAGGATTCCAAAACATTTAGATTTGAATTTTTCTGATTTTTCTATGAATTTATAAGCATTTTCAAAGTTCACTGATTTGAATTATAGAAACAAAAGGAAAAGAGCTGGAAACTAGCAAATAGGCCCTTAGAACTTTTTGATTCCTAGTAGATATGCCCCTGGCTCATCGGAGAAGAAGACAGGGAGGGGATTCGGCCGATGTTCCGACCAGGAGACTCACCGGCGGCGAGCTAGAGGTGGCTAGGGAGCACGAGGAGGTCAAGGCACGTCGATTGATGGCTTTGGTGAGGGTTGGGGTGGTTGATTGGGGTATTCCCCACGGCGAGGTGCGGCGGAGGCTCTGGTAGCTCGCCGGCGACCGTGCTGCGGCGGCGGATTGGGGGTGTGGAATTGCCTGGGAGCTGCGCGCGGGCGGAGGAGGTCTGGAGGGGCGGTCCCGCGGCGGTGTCAAGGTCGCCAGAGTTGCGGAGGAGGGGCGGTGGTGCTCCGATGCCTGGAGTGCGAAACCTGGGAGTGTGAGAGGCGGAATAGAATGAGGAGGACGAGGCAGTGCTCGTGCGCGCGCCAGAGAAGGAAACCGGGCTTTCCCCCGAGCTTGCCACGGCGGCGACGAGGTGGCGGCCGCGGAGCACGGCTAGGGCGGCGTGGCGAGGGGAGGGGGCTCCAACGCGAGGGGAGGTGGGTCCAAGGGTTCGCGGAGGTGCCGCCTAGAGCGGTGGGCGAAGCAGGAGGTGGCCTGCGGCCTCCCACGGCGGCGGCGGTGCCGCTCAGCACTGGCGGCGGTGAAGCAGAGAGGCAGAGAGGTAGAAGATGAAGTTTGGACTAATTTGCAAAATCTAAAAAGTTCAAGGGTCCCACTGTAAAACTAAAATAACTTCTAAACTAGGGCTCAAATGAAAAAGTGCCCAACATAAAAGTTGTTCAACTTTTCAAGATATACAACTTTGATGTTGTGCAAAAATTGATTTGACCAAAGGTTAAAGAGTTATTTTGAAAACAAAGGAAGGATTTTGAATTTAATGGACTTTGGTCTTTTCCATTGCAAATTCACTCAAATTCAGACTTAAGAGTAAAATTTTCTGCCATGTAATGATTACACTAAAATTTTCAAATAAACCCTCCACAAAAGCAATATTTGCTCTCCCTATTCAAATTAAACTATAGAAAAGAGCTTACATTAAATCATAATTACACATTTGACCTTATAATTTTGCAATAAGGTCCTTGATCAAGTAAAATAAGAATATGATGCATAAAATAAATGCAATTCTATTGTGCAGACACCTAGGGTGTCACATTGGCCAGGGCTAAGGTTAGTAGGGAAAGGCGTAGACGTGGTGTCTAGGCTGGACTATACCACTCAGTTGTCTGATAGTCCCACAGTTTGTAGAGGTAGCCGGCAGGTGGTGACAGCCATGTTCGAGCCTTTTAGTAATCCTCCACATTCGGATATCAGATAGAGCACATATTGGAACTATCGGTTTGCATAAGTCGGTCGATACCTTTAGCTCGAAGAATAACGGTGACGTGATCTCTTCTTCTAGGCATAGATTCTAGATATAGAAAGTCCTCTCTTCAGTCTTCTCCACACCGGCGCGTGTGTCCTTGGATGAACCTGAACATGTAGATAGCGTACTCACGTTCCTCAGTGGATACGATACCCTGGAATACTCTTGGGTGAAAGCTACAGTGGTATCCGTGCGCTTGCGGATTTTATTCGTGACGTTGCAAAATACCAACAAGCTTTCTGGCGCTGTTGCCGGGGAATGGTAGCTACATTATCTACGGACTCAGTCGCCCTCGTATCTTATTTTTTCTTTTTCTTTGATTCTACCTCAACCCCCGCTACCCATGGAGCAGCTATCCCTTTTATAGCTCTCTTCACCCAAGAGCGAGTTCTACGAGCCAGCACCCTCTGCTGACCCAATTCTTTCTACTAGCTATGAACTCGACTCAGGCTACATAGCCTTTGTTCAAGAAAATTCCTTTTCAGGAAGGGATTGTGAAAATCCCTACCATTGCACGAGTTCGAGCAAGTATGTTCATGCAAGAAAATTTCGGGCATGACACACGAAACTCTTAAATGGAAATTGTTTCCTTTTTCCCTTTCGGGAGAAGCGAAGCAATGGTACATTCGTGTCGTAGGCGGTGTGAATGGAAGTTGGATTGAACTTGGGACAGATTCTGTTCTGCATTCTTTCAGCTTTCACGAATATGCGCCTTACGAACGGAAATTTTAACTTTCCGTCAGAATGATAAGGAATCAATCGGTGTAGCTTGGGCTAGATTTACCTTATTGGTAAAATCAGGCCCAGACTTGTCATTACCCAAGCATTTATTGCTCCAGCATTTTTATGCTAGTCTTGACAAGGAGTCTGCACACCATCTCAATCTTACCTCTGGAGGATCTTTCGCTCATCTTACCACAACCGAAAGTAGGGAAGTCCTCGACAAAATCTTGGACAGAACCTCTTTCGTTTGTATCCACGAGCCAGTCGCCACAGAGCCCGAGATGCGTCAAACGGAGCCTTCAAAAATCGAATCGAAATCCCCTAAAAGCCAATCAGTAGATTCGATCTATGAGACCGCCCCTGTACATAAATCCGAAACATCAGAGGAAGAAGACCCTCTACCTCCGGAATTTCTCCGAAGTATCGAGCCAGATGTCTTTGAAGATTTCGGCAACTCCTCAAGATACTTCTGCCAGAAGTGACCACCAAGTCCTGTCACTCCTACGGATCCCTTAGAGGAGAATTTTCTTCGGGAGACAGTTTTAAGAGTTGACAACATTGATCAGCAACGAATGGCTGCAGGAAGGAGAGTCATCCGTATCTCCAATTTATCTAAACTCTCCCTCCACATCATTCCGTTGCTGTCTCCAAAATCAAAATGTGGATGCTCTCTATAGTCCGCTGTTGGAGCTAATCTCATGTCAGATGAGTTCGCCTTAGCTTTTATAGACAATTACAAACTCACTCCGACAGACAGACAGCTCAAGAGACCTTCAGGTACTCTTACAAGCAGCTACGGGATAATCACCGATGTGCCATTATGGCACAATGATGTTAAAATCCGTCTGAACTTCCATATCTTCGAAGATCTCAACTTCGACTTCTTGATAGGACATCCCCTTAAAGCTCTCTTTTCGGATGTTCCTAAGGACGGATGTTTAAACATCAAGTTAGGGAAGGACACGTTCCATATCCCCGTGGAATGAGCATTGACATGCTCAGTGGAAGATCTCCCTATTCCAGAGCCAATCGAGGAAATAATGGCCACTTCCACCTTCGAGTTTGTTGACTTGGGCCTCGAGGAGGATATCGAGGAAATGCCGGAAGAAGTCAGCGATGCAGAAGAAGAATCCTGTGAAACTTTTGAACTGCTCGCGACTGAGAAGCCATCACAACCTCCGATTGAGCTAAAGCCTTTACCTTCAGGGCTTAGATACACCTTTCTGAATAGCGATGTAGAGTCTCCCGTGATCATCAGCGACAAACTCTCGGAAGAAGAGACGAATAAGCTCATCGTTGTTTTAGAGAAGCATCGATCGGTCTTAGGCTATACCCTACAAGACATCAAGGGCATCAGTCCTGCCCTCTGCACCCACCGAATCCCATTGGATCCCGCAATAGCACCTTCTAGGGAACCCCAAAGAAGGTTGAACAATGCTATGAGGGAGGGGGTAAAGAAAGAGGTTCTTAAACTCCTAGATGCCGGAATTATCTATCATGTTCCGCATAGTGAGTGGGTAAGCCCAGTCCAAGTTGTGCCCAAGAAAGGAGGCATGACGGTGGTGGAAAATAGCAAGAACAAGCTAATTCCCCAACGAACCGTCACGGGATGGAGGATGTGTATAGATTACAGGAAACTCAATAAGGCCACTAAGAAGGATCACTTCCCACTACCTTTCATCAATGAGATGTTGGAGCGGTTGGCGAAGCACTCCTACTTCTGTTTCCTTGATGGTTATTCTAGTTACCATCAAATACCCATCCATCCCAAAGATCAGAGCAAGACCACGTTCACATGCCCCTATGGAACATATGCCTACCGACGAATGTCGTTTGGGTTATGTAATGCACCCGCGTCATTCCAAAGATGCATGATGTCCATTTTCTCCGACATGATCGAAGAAATTATGGAAGTTTTCATGGACGACTTCTCGGTCTATGGGACGACCTTCGATCATTGTCTAGAAAATTTAGACAGAGTCTTGCAGAGATACCAGGAGGACCTGATCCTCAACTGGGAGAAATGTTAGTTCATGGTCCGTGAAGGCATCGTTTTAGGACACTTAGTGTCCGAAAGAGGGATAGAGGTGGATAAGGCGAAGATTGAAGTCATTGAACAACTTTCGCCTCCCATCAATGTGAAAGGAATCATAAGCTTCCTTGGCCATGCCGGATTCTATTGAAGGTTCATCGCAAACTTCTCCTAGATTGCTAGACCCCTCACAAGTCTCCTAGCCAAGGATGCCCCTTTCCAATTCACAGATGAGTGCCATAAAGCATTTGAGACACTCAAAAAAGCACTCATCTCAGCTCCAATCATTCAACCCCCAGATTGGAAGCTCCCGTTCGAGATCATGTGTGATGCTAGTGATTACGCGGTGGGGGTCGTACTTGGTCAAACCAAGGATAAGAAGCATCACGCGATCACGTACGCAAGCAAGACACTCACTGGAGCTTAGCTCAATTATGCCACAACAGAAAAAGAGCTCCTACAGTTGTCTTAGCTATCGACAAGTTTAGATCCTATTTAGTGGTACCAAGGTCATCGTCTATACAGACCATGCCGCACTCAAGTACCTCTTCACTAAAAAGGATGCTAAACCAAGGTTGATCAGATGGATTCTTCTACTCCAAGAGTTTGATTTGGAAATTAAAGATAAGAAAGGAGTAGAAAATTCAGTGGCGGATCATTTATCACGCATGACCAATACGAATACTCAAGACCCGCCGATAAATGATTTCCTACGGGACAATATGCTTCTCAAAGTAATAGCTTTGCACCCCTGGTATGCGAATATCGTAAACTTCATGGTTTTAGGGTATATACCCCCAGGGGAAAGCAAAAAAAAAAGTTAGTGCATGAGAGCAGACACCACCTATGGGATGCACCATATCTGTACCGAGTCTGTGCAGATGGGTTACTCAGATGTTGTGTACCTACGGCAGAAGGACAAAAGATTATAGAGAAATGCCATGCAGCACCATATGGAGGTCACTATGGTGTATTTCGCACTCAAGCGAAAATCTGGTAGAGTGGTTTCTATTGGCCATCTATGTATGAAGATACAAAGAACTTCATCCGCAGATGTCCAAACTGCCAGAGCCATGGAGGGATCATAGCTCGCGATTCAATGCCCCTGAACTACAATCTTCAGGTCGAACTTTTTGATGTCTGGGGTATTGATTACATGGGACCTTTTATAAGATCCCAAGGATGCGAGTATATTCTGGTCGCCGTAGATTACGTCTCCAAATGGGTCGAAGCCATGCCATGCAAAGCCACTGATGCAAAGCATGCCCGTAAGATGTTCCATGAGATTATCTTTCCAAGGTTTGGCACACCACGGATGGTAATCAGTGACGGAGGGTCACACTTCATTGACTCAGCCTTCCGGAACTTTCTCAAGGAACTAGGGACAAGGCACAACATCGCGACTCCGTATCACCCTCAGACCAGCGGTCAAGCAGAAACATCTAACAAGCAAATCAAGAATATTCTGCAGAAGACCGTGAATGAGATGGGGAGGGGATGGAAGCTGAAATTACCGGATGCACTGTGGGCATACCGTACAGCATACAAGACACCCATTGGAATGTCACCCTATCAGCTTGTCTACGGGAAAACTTGCCACTTACCCGTGGAGCTGGAGCACAGAGCGCATTGGGCTATCCGGAAGTGGAACATGGATCTTAAAATAGCCGGAGAATATCAAAAGCGTCAAATCTCGGAATTGGAAGAATGGAGAGACAAAGCTTATCATAGTGCCTCGATTTACAAAGAAAGAACCAAGAGATGGCACGATAAGCGATTGAAGCCTAAGAACTTCAATCCCGGAGACAAGGTATTACTCTTTAATTCCAGGGTCAAGTTATTTGGTCATGGGAAACTATGAAGCGAATGGCAAGGACCGTATCACGTCATCGACACATCACCACATGGAGCCATCACGATACAAGATGACGATGGTAACGCCTATAAGGTAAACGGTCAACGACTCAAGCTTTTCCTATACCATAATAAAACTCTTGATGAGGAGATAGACGTGATTGACTTAGTTGATCCCGTACTTACATTCAAAAAGAGCCATATAGGCCAAAATGGTAGGTGGGCCAATCCTACCTCTCAAACTTATATCCCCACCAGTTGACCCGTGCAAGCTGGGGCCCACTGGGGCCCAGCCTGGGCCGGCCGACCTATGGGTCGACCGAATCTGGGCCAGCCCCAGTGAGGCCTAGCTTCGGCGCACGGCCTCCTTGACCCACCTAGAATCCAACTCCGTGAGGCGTGACGGCATTTCGCGACGAGAAAAGGAGTCTCGTACCCTTCTTCTTCTCTTCAGAAACCCTAAACTCCATACCTTGTTTCCATCTATTCCCCAAAATCTCCATTAGTTCCACCAGCATTTCATCACCATCAACCCATGGCCGGCAAGGGAGAATCCAAAACCGTAGCCACCACACCGGCCATGACTCCTCCAGCGACTCTTCCAGCAACCAACACCCCAACTCCTGCAACTCAAGCATCGATGGAAGATGTGGTGACTTTTGTGTAGCCTCTGGCCATGATCCACGCCTGGAGAATAGGCGTCTCGAGAACCAGCTTGCGGAGAGGAAGATCGAGGTGGAAGAGCTTCGGGATGACTTACATATTCTGCGGAGAGGATTGAGCGCTAAGATGAAGCACTTGTTTGAGGCTACGGGTCACAATGACCTCTATTAGGAGTCACTTCCTAAGAAAGGTCACTATCATAGGTTTAGTTGGGTGCTAGTCTTAGTCGAGTCATTTAGGTTTAGGTCAATCTAGTCATGCCCAGGTCTTTATTTCATCAAGATTTGTGAACTTTGGCTCCCCGGTGTTAATGCCAGCAGAGCCCCATTATCTTTCATATTTGGTTTGTTTTGTCTATGATCGAAGAGCGGGTCGAAAACAAGTGTGGGGGAGGGGAGATCCCATGACGCTACACATCCACGATCACATTCACACATCACATGCACCTCCCGCTCTGACTCATGAGTTTGCACTACCTCACTTGTTTCCTCCCTTCAGCGTTTCTAAACATGAGCATATCTTTTCAAATCCTTGAACCTGTTTAAGAATTTTGCTAATAAGAGCTCTTGATAAATGCCTTGCTAATAAGTTTGTGAATCATATTTTATAGGACCCATGATGCTTAGTTATTGACTAATGTGACATGTCTGGTTAAAGTTGTTCGTCTCTTTCATGTTGACCAGTATGGGATTTTTAGTTAAAAAAATGAAAACTAAGTTCTTGGTTCTTATCTCTTTATCCACCATGCTACCAGAGCCATATAAAAATCCCATGCTATGTCTCTCGGCTACATGATTGAGCTTGATCAAATTTTGTGACCCATCATGGTTCTGCTCTGTTTACGCACTTGATTTAAGGTTTTATGTTCAGATGAATCTTGTGCTCCTTAAACACTGTCTGACAATGTTACCAAGAGAGAGAGAGAGAGAGAGAGAGAGAGAAGATGGCATGCCAAAGAAGCATGACCCAGCAAATAAAATCAGACATGAAAAGAAGCACATATTTATCTATGCACTAACCTGATCAGTCGTAAATATGAGTATACACCTGTGGATCCAATCTTTGATCTTGCAACAGATTTGGGCCAAGCAGACGACATTCTACCTCATCCATCGAAACTCCATCTATACCATCAGAGCCGGTGAGGTAAAATAAGGATAAATGCTGGTAAGAGGCTACGAACGACTCTGAGAGACCCATGGAGGAGAGTAAGACCATGAACAATTTTATAATAATATTTTTCAAAATCCCCAAGTCTGGCAACATGACAGGATGACACTTGAAGCCAAGATCATTCTGTTCTTCAACAACTCAAGATATCATGATAGACACATTCAAGTTCACAAGCAAGAGCAATGTATGAAATAACTTTTGTGCAGGATATTCTATCAGGAAGCTATCGGCTCACATTAGTCCTGACCTTTACTCGGGACGAGCAAAGGGCCAAGTGTAGGGGATCTTGTTGACGGTCATTAACGACCAATTTTGACCGTCAACTCCTGCACAAAAGGGAACCACAAAGTGGAATAAATGCTAGCATAGGGTTTATTTATTAACAAATTCCACATATGGTGCTTGAGAATGTGTGTAGGTGGTTTTGAACTAATTTCGCAGGTTTCAAGTACACTTTGGCCCGACATAAATCGCAGAAATTATCAGAGCACCGATTCAGGCTCAAATGGACCAAGTGTAACCCAAGAACCCAGTTCAGACCACTCAAGACAGGCCAAGCCCAACTGAGTTAAGACAAGGAGGCCTAGGACAGCCTGCTGGAGGAAGCTGGGGACGGTTGGCCCACCTGGCAGGCCGACCGACCTACTGGTCGGCCGACCAGGCCCATGGGCCCCACCGCCTCAGCTTCGACATGTGGCACCTCCCTGCTGGTTGCTTAAGTCAGTTCCAGGTGTTTCAGCCCGTGTCTCCCTCCTATAAATACAAGGGGAGGGGGTAGAGGAATGGACACACACACACATCAGACCCTCTCAACTCACCTTTCTCCCTTGGAGCTTGAGGCCTTCATCCTAGATGCTTATGTAGACTAGGAGGTGTAGAAGAAGAGGAGGAGAGTGAGGAGGAGTCGGGGGAAGTGCCGGGTCTGTCGGCACTTTTCTCCGCTTGTACCTCGACGGATGCTTATTCGGTTGTAAGTGTTCGAGACTTAATTTGTTTGTTTATTTGGAATTAGAGTTTAGATCGCAAGTTATCATCTCTGCCTTATATTAGTTGATGTGTATACTAGCGAGTAGCATTTGATCTTAGCTTAAGACCCCGGATAGAAAAGGGTAGTCTTGGCCAGGGCTAAGGTTAGTAGGGAAAGGCGTAGACGTGGTGTCTAGGCTGGACTATACCACTCAGTTGTCTAAGAGTCCCATGGTTTGTAGAGGTAGCCGGCAGGTGGTGACAGCCCCGTTCGAGCCTTTTAGTAATCCTCCACGTTCGGATATCAGATAGAACACATATTGGAACTACCGGTTTGCATAAATCAGTCGATACCTTTAGCTCGAAGTATAACGGCGACGTGATCTCTTCTTCTAGGCATAGATTCTAGATATAGAAAGTCCTCTCTTTTGTCTTCTCCACACCGGCGCATGTGTACTTGGATGAGCCTGAACCTGTAGATAGTGTAATCACGTTTCTCAGTGGATACGATACCCTAGAATACTCTTGGGTGAAAGCTACAGCGGTATCCGTGCGCTTGCGGATTTTATTCGTGACGTTGCAAAATACCAATAGCCACCAAAGAAGATCAAGTTAGTAATTAGCTTGTTAACTAGGTCAAACAATAAGGTTATATGGAGTTAGGCCCTCTTTCCCTATTACCTCTTCTCTCATGGTGTGTCTGGTAGAATGGTTCTAGATCTGGTGGAAGCTTTACCATTCCTTGGATTCGATATCCCAGGTATACTCCCTGGTGAAAGCTACAATCGGTCTCTATGCGCTTGGGGAGTAATTCATATAGGCTTAGGAGTTCCAACAGTTGGTGCCACTGGGTGGTTGGCCGACCACCCTGGTCAGCCGACCAGCCCATGGGCTGGCCTTAGCTCATCCACGTGGAGATGTCTCATTGGCTCACTATGTTAGTTCTACAAGGATTGGCAACAAAAGGCTCTCCACTCGGCCATGGCTCCCTCCTATAAATATGAGGGGAGGTGTGAGAAATGAACACACACACACACACACACATACACTGACATCTCAAGGAAGCTCTCTTGCATTAGTCCATAGGTTAGAGGAGTATAGGTGAAGTCTAGGAGTAATCGAGTCTCCGGAGTAGCTCAGGAGTTCTGGTATGGGTCCTTCTCTAGTTCTCTCATGTAATTCTTGGTTATTTGTAATAGATTTAGACTATGGTTACCGATATCTTCTTGAAGTATGTTTGGAGTATTCAGATTTATATTTCGTGATCTGGTTGCGTTATCATTCGATGCTTGCATTGTGTGATCGCGTTGTGCTTGCGATGATTGACATATTAGCTTTAGAACTCTGGCAACTATTCCAGTATTCGTATGTTTGCTCTAATGTGATGTCTGTCCATCCGAAGGTTGGGGGCTTCGCGCGGGATACTAGAGTGCCACTTGCTAATGTAGACATGGTGTTTAGATTAGTTAAGTGTTGCTGGATGACACCCTTTCCCACGGTTTGTAGAGGTAACCGAATGGTGGTGATAGCTCTGTCCGTGCCTAGTAATCCTCCATGTTTTGATTGGAAGGTAGGAGGTGCATTAAGTTGCATGGTTGGTCGGGCTTCTCCTGTCAGCTATAGGAGCAGTCTCCCTATTGTACCAATTTAATCTTCTATTGATCTAACCATAAGATAGCATAGATATAGCTAACCTACCACTTTTGACTCGAGCTCTAACTTCTTCCTTTCTCTCTGCCTATAGAATATATTTTATTGTTGAGGGTAGTTCGTGTGTGTGTCGCACTACCTCCTACCAGTTATTTATCTTACCCCTATTTATGCATTTGAATATCCAATCTCGATCAGTTCATTAACTAGTCTATGTACTTCCATTTGCCGCTTTCTCTGTGGAAATATAAATGACACCCCGGTATACTCTAGGGTAAAATACTGCAGTGGTATTCCGTGCGCTTGCGGATTTATTCATGGTTCATGAAATACCTGCCACCCCCTTTGTGTCTGGGGGCGTCATCACTGTTCAATCAGTGGTGATGTGATGAGGACATGACACCTTCGGATATGACCATTGATTACTTGGTGAGATCGTTTCAACATTTGCATAGTAACTTTTGGTACAACTCACTTAGTTCCAAATGTACATGTTTCTATTTGATTGAAGGTACAATTGTGTTTCAAAGTGCAAGCTCATCAAAGTCTAACATTCGGTTCGGCAGCCCAACAATGCTTCTTCACCCTTGGGACCCCGGCCCAAGTAGGAGCATGCCACAAGGATGTGGACAACACCTTCGGGATGGCCCAAGACATCCTCCACCTTGGCCACACCTTAGGAGACCAGCAAGGGTGCCCCAGCCAGGTGGAGGCCCAAACCGATTCGACTTTGTTTTAGTTTCGGACTCCAGGAATAGCCCGCACTAAAACAGATGCCCAGGTTGCATACGGAGTCGGAGTTGGACATTCTTTATATGGATGGAAAGATAATTTCAAGACGCTTCCAATGGCACTGGTTTTAGGCTGAAATTCATCTGGAGTCGATAGGAATCATCTACACAAGTTGACGTCCAGTTTCTATTCTGACGCTGCGACGCCATCTTTCATTCTTTGGGTCTTGTATCATGTTGGAGCCCATTATGGGTGCGTCCAGAGGGTCTTGCACGACCCTAGAGTCTTTATAAACAGCAGCCGCCACACCATTAGGGTCTGGGTTTTGCTTAAGTTATTCTGTCAAGAACAATTCGCCGCTAGATTGGTTTGTGAGACCCCAACTTGTGAGATTAATTATTCATCTGCAGAGTCACTTCAATTGAGCTGCGTTCTTTTGAGTAAGATTGCAGGGTTGGATCTTGTTGACCTGAAGCCGGATCAATGTGTCGCTCTCCGAACACAACGATAGTTATCCAGAACCTGACGGAAGATCGGGACCCCCTGTTCCCATCATGGCGTTGGTAGGCACCAACAATCTATAGCTGAGTTCCAGACAATCTGAATAGTTCCTGCCACAGAGAGCAGGTAAACACTTTATCTCTATTCGAGATGATAGCTTCTGGCAGTCCATGAAGTTTGAACACCTGATCCATAAACACCAGAGCCACTTAATATGCAGTAAAAGGATGTGCTAGGGGTATGAAGTGGGCATATTTGAAAAAAAATTTCTACCACAACCAGAATACAATTATAGTTGAGAGAATGTGGTAGTCCTTCAATAAAGTCCATGGAGATCACTTTCCAGGCAAACTGGGGAACCGGCAAAGGTTGCAATAGCCTGGGGTATTTGACCCTCACACTTTTGGCCTGTTGACAGACTTGACAGGAGGTGACAAAAGTTTTGATCATCTGTTTCATCTTGCTCCACAAAAAAATACTCTTAATTCTGTGATATGTGACTAGAAAACCAGAGTGCCCCCAAATAGCACTGGAATGTAAAGCTTGCACAATTTGAGTTTGCAATGAGAGATCTAGGGGAATAACCACCCTCCCTTTGTATCTAATGAGACCTTCTTTCAGCTCAAAAGAATCCAGTCTGTTGCAATTTGGTTGTTTTAGGATACTTGGTATAACTGTCCACAACAGCCTGCAGCCAGACTGGTTAGAAGAAAGCATGGCCAATATCTCCAGATTATTTTGAGGATGCACCCTGGATATAGCATCTGCAGCCTTGTTCTCTATTCCTTTCTTGTATACTAGCTTGTATTGAAGGTCCATTAATTTAGTCAATGCTTTGTGTTGTCATGGTGTATTCAGTCGTTGGTCATCTAAGTGTGTCAACCTTTTCTGATCAGTTTTGAGAATGAATACCCCTTGCTGCCGGTAAGATCTCCAGTGCTCAATTGCTAAGAGAATAGCTAGACTTTATTTTTCATAGGTGTTGAGTATTTTAGCATCACGAATAAATCTGCAAGCGCACAGATATCGTTGTAGCTTCCACCTCAGAGTATTCCAAGGATTTATCGAATCCACAAAGAACGTGTGTACACTCTCTTCAATTCTAGTCGATCCAAGGACACACCAAGGTAGGTTGAAGGGGAAGGAGGATTCCTAAAATAGCACTATAGGTGAGTTAAAGGTCGATCTCTCGGGCACAATACTCGCTTCGGGCACCGGCTTACAACTCATCTGCCAGTCGACTCCGGCCAACAGCTCTACGCTATATTCCAACATGGAGGATTACAAATGACCAATAGGGCTGTCACCACCTATGGCCTACCTCTAACAAACCTTGGGATATAAGGCAAACGAAGGATAACCCCTAGCCTAGACACCACGTCTACAATATTGATTACTACTGCAATCTAACTACGTATGTCGACCCGTAGCAAACTACAACACTCTGTATGAATACAGAGCGACGAAACCGCAAGTAAGAGAACTGACCTCACTCAACTACAAGCACTACTAGCATCTACTATACCAAGTAAAATACTAGAGATAGGAACCACGAATACTTACTAAAACCCAAAGAATGTAGCAGCATCCGTAGAGGTACAAGCTGGGGCAGAGTGCCGACACCCCGGCACTTCTCCTAAACTACTCCCTCACTCTCATAGAGGTATAATTTGGAGAAAAGCGTGGAAGACTGGCGCATCTCCTGAGTACCTCTACCTCTAACCTATGCAAGGCTGCTCTAAACCAAGAGAAGGCTTGAAGTTGAGCACTTGGTGGATGTCTTCTCAAATGGAGCCCCTCCTCTACTATTTATAAGAGGGAGCCACGGGCTTGCATAGCGTGGAGCTGCAGCTGTGCCTCTTGGAACTGACATAAGGAGCCAATGGGAAGCTGCCACGTCAAAGGGGGTAAGTCTGTGCTGTAGTGGGCTGGTCGGCCGACCAGCATGGTCGGCCAACAGCCCATCAGCTCCAACCACCCCCAATTTTGGTATTTGGGCTGTCCTGGTGTCCCTTGTCCTAATGCCATGGGGCATGGCCAGTCGTACACTAGTTTGCTTTGGTCTTTGGGCTTGTTTTGATCCATTCGAGCTTGAACGACACGCTCTGATTAGTCTGCGGTCTGACTGGTCATGGCAGAGTCCAAGTACAACTTGTATTTTTCATAGGTTTAGATCTTGTAATAGGATTTTTTGAGGGACAAGTCCACTCCACTCTATAAATATAAAGGGCCACGGCCGATTGAGATAAAGAAAACCTTATAAATACATTTATCTTTCATTGTCTTTACCTTTTATCTTTACCCTAGCTTTTCCCACCACGACATGGTGTTCTTCCTACGTCTCCAAGACGTTTGAGGTCGCCCTAGCTTGCCTGCCGAGCCTAGGGCAACCCAAGGTGCGCCTGCCCGACGGGGTCTGTTGGTACTTTGTAACATCACGAATAAAATCCACAAGCGCACGAATACCGATGTAGCTTTCACCCAGGAGTATTTTAGGGTATCGTATCCACTGAGGAACGTGAGTACATTACCTACGGGTTCAGGCTCATCCAAGGACACACACTGGTGTAAGAGAGATAGGACAGAGAGGACTTCCTAAGATTTAGAATCTATGTTTAGAGGAAGAGATACTTCGCCGTTATACTTCGAGCTACCGGTTTCGACTGGCTTAAACAAGCCAATAGCTCTAGTAGTAATGCTCTATCCAATATCCGGACATGGAGGATTACTAGGGCTCGAACAGGGCTGTCACCACCTGCCGGCTACCTCAACAAACCATGGGACTATCAGACAACTAAGGGGTATAGTCTAGCCTAGACACCACGTGTACACTATTCCGTACTAATCCTTACCCTGATCAAGATTATCCTTCTCTATCTAGAGTCTTAAGCTAGGATCAAATGCTACTCTAAGCATACACTCAACTAATATAAGGCAGAAGAAATAACTTACAACTAAACCCTAATTCTAAATAAGAAAGTCTCGAACACTTACAACCGAATAAGCATCCGTCGAGGTACAAGCGGAGAAGAGTGCTGACAGACCTGCCACTTCCCCCGACTCTCCCTCATTCTCTTGTAGAGGTACAAATTGGAGAAGAGCGTCATTATTGGCTCCCCTCCTGACTACCTCTACTCCTAAACTCTCTAAGACAACTCTCACTCAAGTGAGAACTCAAGAGAAGAGTGAATTATTGATGGTGCGATGTGTGTTAATTTGAGCCCCTTCCATATATATATATATATATATATTGTCTATTCAACACCCCCGCTGGCGCCGCCCAACTCCGGCGAGTAAAAGCCACCCCGGTTTTTACTTCCCAGCATGTGAAATATTAATGCGTGCAATAAATTGGCCAAAATCAATGGAGATAATGCAAACAATAAATTGGCCAAAATCAATGGACGATAGAAATATTACTGCTCGACATTCACATATAGGTGGCCTAATTAACTTTTGACCAGGATTAATTGGCTGGAATCGCTTTATTACCAGCCCAACATAATTACCCACCCCCACGTATTAAAAGATGAGCACAATCATAGTATAAACTTTTCACGGTCCCACTGCTAGTTTTGGATATAGTCTACGAGAACGGTTCAAACTCTCGGGAATCACACCACAATAGCTTCTAGTTTTAAATGCACCCATGGATTTTCCTCCCGTGATTATATCCCAATTAAACACCTTCTTCTCTTTCCCTCATCCCCACCCCATTTGTCATCAAGGTGCTCTCCCGACCGTCTTTGCCGGATGGGCATGGCATCGAGTCGGCCGTATTCCACTAGGCCGGGTTACTCCACTACCGCCGCCGTTGCCGCCCAGCCGCTGGCCAACGGCCATCCAACTGCCATTCGGCCGCTGTCCAACTGGCCTCCGGATGCTGTGCTCCTCCAACATCGTCGTCGTCCAGCTGCTAGCAAAAATACGAGCTCCTCCAACACTGGTCGTCGCCCAGCCGAAGCCCATCCTGGCCTCCGCCTACAGGGCTAGCTCCACCACCACCGTTGTCGTACAGCGCCGAAGTCGGCGACTAGGCCCTGGCAGAAAGCATGCCACGCAATTGGCCATGGTGCGGGGGAGTGCCTGTATACCAGGTGAGTTCAACCACCCACTTGCTTATTCAACCCCACAATGCTCATCTCCAGTTATCTGATATGCAAATCCACCGTTAATTTTAAATACTCGTCGGTATGCTCACTTAGAAACCACATCATTCACCTGAATCACACCTCGCAATTTCCTCTTCCACCGCCAATTATATACATTGCCTAACAATAGAGATGAACATGCACCATTCTTTTCACGGAATCAGAAGCACTAATGCACATGTGCAACTGATTTTTCTACGTGGATTCACAGAGTATATTGAACTGGTTACAATTGTTGCAGTGCCCCCATTTTTCAGGTTTAGAGCTACGCCACCACTCATTTTTGGGCATAGCACGATGAACCCTCCCTTACGCCAGCAAACGAGTAGAGGCCTCAAACATTCTTATTCTAAAAAATCATAGTAGTATTTTTGCCTCACTGAAGTAGTATTTTGTACTATTTATAGTAGTATTTAAGAACTTTGAGTAGTATTTTTCACAATTTAGAGTTAGTATTTTTTTTGTTCTTTATATAGTAGTTCGTAACATGTGAACCATGCGAGCATGTGGCAATGCTGCCACACCACAAGTCCATGAGATGTCATACTCTTGTGTAAGTAATCATGCAAATCATTAGTCACATTTTTTTAAGCTATGCACTATTGAAGCCATATAAACTATTGAACTAATCAATTTTTGTTGTATCACAGAATGGATATTTGGGCTTCAAGATACCAAACTGATGTTTTGTATTGCCGCTGAAGTGGAGGATTAAAGGAAGATAATAACTTATAAGGAATTAGTTAAGTTTGCTACTCGACTCGTTAGTCGCTTACATTCTGATTGTACAAACAACTCATGATTTGAGAGAAGCAATATGTATTCAGTTCATGCGCGATTCACTCTAAGTATATTATTGTATCAACCATCTATAAACAGAAGTTTGATTTTTAAGATCTTTGATTCGATTGTTACGGTTGTGTGTACGAAACTATTACTACTAGCCTAATACTACATTATTGCTGCTACATTGCTAAACCTACAAGGGGCTGGGTCCATGAAGGTGGCCAATATTGAAAATTACTTCTAACATTAAAGGCAAATTACCTGCATCTTATATGCAAGATCACTCCTCCAATGAGAGTACAAAATTACTCATCTAAAACAAAAATTGCCCCTCTAGTATAGGAAAGCAAATATTCCATAGACTTCTGGTCACCGTAGAAGAGAGACAACATCAACCATATTTTGTTCGTGATTGCAAGAAAGATACGCTACACATGCAATCCAAACCCATGAGGTTATAGTAGAGTAGTATTTTTCATAATATCGAGTAGTATTTTTTGTGCTTCATAGTAGTTTATAACTTGTGAATCATGGGATCATGAGATTATTACTTATTTATGTTTGAAATGATTTTTACGGTCACTTTGCTAATCTAACACGTTTTTACGGCGCTTGCCGGAGCTCCACATGAAAACAATCACTGCACCAATGTACCTTTCATTTTTTTTTACACCCTTATCCAAACCACGTAAGATAATGGAACTGTCATTTTTTTCTTTTTCCCTTCCACGACAGTCCAACGTACTAATATTGAGCTTTTACGGTGACATTTGATTTTCTTTACTATTGGAAGGTTAACCTTCTACTCCGTACTACCGAACAAACCTTAAAAAACCTTAAAAAACAGAGTGATTGACGACCACATACAAAAGGAATAATAATTTCTGTTAAGTACTCCATAGTGGAGAGAAAAACGGATAGAAAATTACTCCTTCCATATGTTTTATGTCTCTGCACCAAACACATCAGTATATTCCTGCCTGACACATCGCATGTTTAGCCGGCATACATGCAAGTAACTGCAGCCTGAAATCTCTCTCCGGTTTACACGCAAATTACTGCACCCGCCGATCGATCAAGTCTGCGAGTAAATATTGAGCTCGACGCTGGCAACAGCAGGGAATTTCTATATCAGTGGCCATCGATCAAGTCTGCATTAAAACACCTGGCTGTCAGCCAGCTTTTACCACTCGCCGGAATCAAATTATTCATTAAATACACCCGCTCTAGAGATTTTACTACCCACAAATCAAAGCACCGTAATTTCTCCTCTCGCCGGAGTTCTGGGGCTGCTCCGCCGTGGGTGTTAAATAGCTATTCAGCAACCCGCATGCTAAATAGACGGGTCCTATATATATTTAGTCAAGCAAGGCTGAACTAAGATTGCATCAACATGAGTATGTTGTGCAACATTAATCCAAAACCTTATCTTACCTTTCTATTTGAATTCAGCTCAATGACTCACCCAATTGGATTTGATTTTTCTGCAAGAGTTAGTCCACATATGCAACCAATATCTATAAAGGTATTAACTCCAGAACATCAATCAAACTTGACACAAGGTCTAGCTTGACTGAAGAGGACATTTTAACCCAAGCACCATGCTTGATTTAGAACGCCTATGAATGTATTTCCGGACACACATCCAAACTAGAGCATACAAGAATCAATACAGGAAGCATGATTGAGCTTTAGTAAAAGAGAGATAGGTATGAGCACGAACCTGGTGATCCTTGGGCGGCCTCCCCGCAAGGATTTGTTTAATGTCAAAAGCAGGACATTGAGAGTACTTACCATAGTGTTTGTGGATGAAGACTCAATGTTGCCACCATGGCAATTTCTCTCATTTTTTTTATGGAGCAAGAAGCAGGAACCAACACCGTTTCCAAACCAAGATAATGAATTGGCATGAGAAGAACTTACTTGGGATACTCACATACCTCCCCCACACTTGGAGTTTGCATTGCTGGGCAACAAAACTCAAGTGTGTGGAGTTCAAGTCTCCTTCTGTAGTTGTTCCTCCACCAAGACATGTCGAGGTGTTGCAGTCGGTGTAGCTCACATGTTCGTAGGCATTGTCTGTCTGCCGTTCTCTTTGATCTTCTCCTGGAATGGTTAGTGAACAAAAATACCCAAAGAAAAACTATGTCCTAGAACATGCTCTTGCTTTTATTGAAAGAAAATAGATAAATAAATAAATAGGTAAGTAATAGTCCGGGCTATCTCCCGGCAGTGCTTTGTTTCTGGTCATAAGCTCGACCATGATAACCCTTACAACCATCATTGGTGATGGGTCATTGTTTCACCACCAATTGTTGCAGCTAGCTACAAGGTTAGTGCCATGGTGCACCCACAAAATCTGCAATGTTTACGATAGACAAATACATCTACAACCAACCTTCTGAAAATTTTACAGGAGAGAACTATAAGGTGGTTGTAGTCCTCATTTGTGCACGAGGCACCAAGAGTGCATGACTCTGGAGTTACAGTGAATGAGCATGGTTTTTGTCGCATCTCAAGAGTGAAGTTCCCATGCTCATTTGAGTAATCCTTTTCATTGGACTCCAGAGTTGGCGCCTCATAAAATTCCATGGCCCATTGATTCTCCATCTCAAGAGATTCATTGTGAAAGCTTGATGTTGATTCTCGATCATGGTTGAGAACAACATATTCTGGGCCAGCGGGAAGAGGCTCAAACTCGGTCGAGGATGATAATGGTCGTTCATCTTCACAATAGTGAAGGCTATCTTCCGAGTCATATTCTTCGAAAGTGGCAGATTGTGCAACTTCCAAGAGAACTGGCTCGAATGATGCGAACGGAGATGTATGCATCATCTCCTCGAGCAAGTTCTTCTCAGGGAAATGCCTTGCCATAGAATTTTCTAGACAAGGGGTGGCAGTGGCAGAAGCATTTTCCCTTAGCATTTCATCTAGGCTCCCATGAGATGCTAAAAGTATTCTAGCGGGTAGCCTAGGAAAAGATCAAAATCGAGGATATCGTAGATGTGAAAATCTAAATGCATCTCGATTTTGTCTTTGGTGATAGGCACGTCCCTTGCAATCCCCCGACATTCAAAGTACAATCCGAATGGACTTTTAAAGTATTTGTTGGTCGGGGTTAAAATCTTGCTACCCACAAGAGTATCCAAGAGGCACTCGGGTATGATGCAAACCTTAGCAGCAGGGTCATGAAGAGCTTCTACGATATTTCTCTTTATAAAACAAGTAATGGTTGTGGAGGTTTGGCTAATCTGAATTGCTTCCGAAGCACGCCTTGCCTCCTTTGACCAATCCATTGCTGGTGTATGACGGGAAATTTCATCGAGGGCCTCATAGAGACACAACAATGTCGTAGACTTCTCATGCCTAAGATGATTCGAGGTGTCTTGGATGTTTTTTGAATGATCATCCTTGAATCGGGAAGAGAACTCCGAAGGTTGAAGTTCTTCTTCGTTCGGTGTTCGTGGTTCGGGAGAGAGCTCAACAAACGAATATTGAGATGTGAAAGATGAAGGCTCAGATTCGTGTGTTGAGAGACTCTCATGGCTCGACATGGATTCCTTCCGGTGGGGTTCTCCTTGGTCGGTAGGAAAGGAAGAGTTTCCTAAGAAATTATCCAAGATTTCTCTCCATTCCGCTAGAGTTAGGTGTGCAAATGAACCTCCGGCGGTGGTTTCGAGGTCTAGGGCAGATTTCATATCTAAACCTGAAAAAAAGATATCCAATGGTACATCCTCGGGTATAGATAAGTCAGGGCTAGACGCCAAGAGGTGTAAGAATCTAGCTCAAGCTACACCTACGATCTCCTTCTCTAATTGCTCGAAGTCAAGGATGTCAATCAGTAGGGAGTTTATGCGTTTAGTCAGAGAGAACGAGTAACAAAAGTCAGCTCGAAGCTCTTCCCAATCACCGCTCATACTCCCTATCTTGAGGGTGTACCATTGTTCCGCCCTCCTAATGAGAGAGAAAGGAAACAATATCCACCGCAAGACTTCCTGTGTCATGTCTGGGATTACCAAGCTCGAACACAATTCCTCGAATTCTTGCAAATGGTCAAGGGGTTCATCATTGATTGCTTCAAAGAAGAGTCGTTTCCGAACCATGGCTAAAAAGCTAGGGTCGAGTTCATAGCTAGATGAGAAAGATGGTGATGGCTAAGAGAACTCGCCCCTTGGGGTAGAGAGCTGTGTAAAGGATCACTGCTCCATGAGTAGCGGGGGTGGAGGTAGAAGGAAAGAAAATGAAAAAGATATGAGCATGACTGAGTCCGTAGATAATGTAGCTGCCGTTCCCCGGTAACAGTGCCAAAAAGCTTGTTGGTACTTTATAACGTCATGAATAAAATCCACAAGCGCACGGATACCGCTGTAGCTTTCACCTACGAGTATTCCAGGGTATCGTATCCATTGAGGAACATGAGTACATTGTCTACGGGTTCAGGTTCATCCAAGGAAACACACACTGGTGTAAGAGAGATAGGATAGAGAGGACTTCCTAAGATTTAGAATCTATGCTTAGAGGAAGAGATACTTCGTCGTTATACTTTGAGCTACCGGTTTTGACTGGCTTAAACAAGCCAATAGCTCTAGTAGTAATGCTCTATCCAATATCTGGACGTGGAGGGTTACTAGGGCTTGGATAGGGCAGTCATCACCTAATGGCTACCTCAACAAACCGTGGGACCATCAGACAACTGAGTGGTATAGTCTAGCCTAGACATCACATCTACACTATTCCGTACTAATCCTAACCCTGATCAAGACTGTCCTTATCTATCTAGAGTCTTAAGTTAGGATCAAATGCTACACTAAGCATACACTCAACTAATATAAGGCAGAAGAAATAACTTGCAACTAAACCCTAATTCTAAATAAGAAAGTCTCGAACACTTACAACCGAATAAGCATCCATCGACGTACAAGCGGAGAAGAGTGCCGACGGAACCGGCACTTCCCCCGACTCTCCCTCACTCTCTTGTAGAGGTAAAAATTGGAGAAGATCGCCATTACCGGTGCCCCTCCTAAGTAACTCTTCCCCTAAACTCCCTAAGACAACTCTCACTCAAGTGAGAACTCAAGATAAGAGTGAATTGTTGATGGTGTGATATGTGTTCATTTGAGCCCCCTCCCCTCATATATATAGGGGGGAACCACAAGCCATTCATCTGGGAATTGAGCCAAACCGCCGTGGGGGACCAACCACACCTCGCCACGTGTCATCTGAGAGGCGGTGGGTCCCGTGGGCCGCCACCACATGGTCAGCCGACTGTGGGTTGAGCCCGTTCAGCCCGGTTCTTGGTGTGATGGCTACTAGGTGGGCCCTCATGCTATGTATGTGGGTCATGGCTTGTCTTGAGTTGCTTTGGTAGCTCTGGTGAGCCTGTAGATCCTCGTGAACGCATCTGATTCATCGAGAAGATTTTGCCTCGGATTGATAACGTGTCACCTTCCTTTTGGTTTGCATTCTCCTCTCATTTCCAAGCATAAGCAACCTGCACATAAATGTACACCAACACTTTGTGGAATTTGTCAGCAATAACTCCTACCACTAGTGTTGACGCTCATCTTTCATACGCTCATGCAGGAGCTGATAGCTTGCTCTGATGGTCGGGTTTGTATTTTGACGCTTGAAGCCTGTTTTACCTGCATTTCTACCCGAATTCCAATATAGCAATATTTCTAAGAGGAAACGTGGAATTGGCTCTTTCTGGATAACATAAACAGGTATGAGAATTTATTCTCATGATTTCAGGCTCAAGATGACACTTGAAATGAGTCGTTAGCGAGCGTCAACAGGGTCCCTCCCAAGCTGGCGTTTGTTGGATCCTTGTTGGGCTGCCCGACAAAATCAGTTTGACCAGTCTACCATACCGGTCTGACCAGTTGGTGCGGCGGCACTACAAGGTGCACCGCTGCTCGCCGTGCGATCGTGCACGTTCATGTGTTGGCCCCGAATTAGCGCCAACATATTTTGGCAACTACGCTGGGGAATGAGAATCTGGTTTTCATGGCCGATTCATCAAGATCCAACAGTATGATGGCACTTGAAGGATTACCTGAAGACCTACAAAAGGGCGTCGACATACATATTCAGCCTCACTGTTAGCGGGTAATGGAAAAAGGTGTCATCATGATGAAGATATCTGTCATCAATGAGTTGAGGACATACGATCTACCAAAGCACAGTAAGTCCACAGCTAGCGTTATAAGTGGTTTGCTTAATTTTGTGGATGATCCGATTAATAAAAAGAAAAGTGTAGATCCAATTCCAGTTATTAAAAAGCCGGCTATTGAGAAGCCGGCTGATAATCCTTGCAATGATTTGCCAACTTGTGATGTTGTTGGGCAAGATGAACTTCGGCCATTTCAAGCCAAAATTGCTGACTCAAAATCCCTTTACAAGAGCATAGAAACAGTATCTAGTACTTCTATGCTTGGGGGCAACAAAACAAGGGCAAAGGTGCTGGTTTGCACCGCAACCGATCTAACCGGTTTGCAAACTAGTCTAACCGCCTCGTCTAGGGTTTCGCAAAATAAATCATAGTCAAAGATGGTTAAACCCAAGAAACCCGAGATTGGTGTTTCAAAAACTATTAAATCCAAAAGCCATAACAAGCATGAAAAGGAAAAGTCAAAGCCAAATAAGAAGCTTCCAGCTAGATCCTCAAAACAAAAGGATATCAAACGTGCTTATTTCAGTTAGGCTAAAAATTTCAAGTAAACTCCAAAATGCCAAATCCATCATCAAAATTGGCAATGGAATATTTTCCTACATCGATGCAGTTTCATCATATGGATCACTTATGAATATGCCATGGGGTGCTTATTTCAGTATGCCTTATTCTTGTGCACCATGGTTTCATAATTCGCATATGCCATCTCTTCCTACATATTTGTGCCCAAATTATATTGCCTATAGGGAGCCGGCAATTTGTAAGCCATCACCTACCAATAATGATGATTTTGTTTAGAAAATTTGGTCTATGCAGAAAAAGAAATACAAGGTGATTAAATAAGTCTATCGTGTCAAGAAAGATGGACGATTGAACAAAAATCTAGATCTGACACTAGGAAAAGAAAAGCCGATTGTTAAAGAAATATCGGCTAGTTTTGTTTGTCCGTTTGTCCCCAATAGAGATCAGACTTCAAAGAATATAGCTGAACAAAACCCAAGTTCGGCTGGGGGGCAAGATGACCTCAAAGTGACTGGATCTGATGGAACCGGTCTAACTGGTGACCCGACCAGTCTGGCCGGTGCGGCCAATCTGACCGGTGACAAGGCGGGTCTTACCGGTACCTCTATTAGGTCTGGAAGTTCTTCCTATGCCAAAAATAAAATAAGACCGAGCTCTGAAGAGCTCTTTGCCAAGTATGAGAAAGAGGAAACTGCCTAGAAGCAGAAAGGTCGACTAGATAATTGTATTGTTATGACATATTCAGGGCCGGTTGCTCCATGGTTTTGGCCATATTTGTGCTATTAATACACCTTTGGATTATAGTAGGATGCATATGCAATCTTATTACATTCAATATCCTTCTATGTATTCAAGTTCTGTATCACCAAGACCGATTAGCAACAATCTGGTCCAAAGAGATCTTGATTGCAGCAAGGAGGGTGAGAAGAGCATAAAGCAAGATTCAAAGTACTTACAACCGAGGTGGTGTCCCTCAGGCTTATCTCACACTCAAAAGAGAAGGTTACAACGTTTGCACAAGCAAGAATCGATGGAGCAACAAGTTGAGGTTGAGCCAACAAAGCTAGCAGTCGTGAAGAAAGTTTGGAGGCCAGAGCAAATTGCTTCATCATCAACTTGAAGTAAAGCAAGTCATGGCCGATAATGTTTTATCGCCCTTAGCACAAAAATGGCCGATGTATTAGTAATCATCGCCCTTAGACAATTTTTGTCTGGAGGAGTGTTCTTTGGCACGCAATCTTTGCCAAAGAACAGGAAGGGCATATGTTGACACCAAAATTGGTAGAGACCGGTCTGACCAGTATGTTCAGGTGGTCTGACCTATGTGTTCAGGCGGTCAGACCGGTCGAGGCGTCTATAGCTGGTTTGGCATAACCAATCGGTCTGACCGATGGGTCGAACCAGTCTGACCGATCAAGGCAGAGTTTGAGTACAACTTGTATTTTTCATAGATTTAGATCTTGTAATAGGATTTCTTGCGGGACAAGTCCACTCCACCCTATAAATATAAAGAGCCACGACCAATTGAGATAAAAAAAACCCAATCGAATCTATCAAATACATTTATCTTTCATTGTCTTTACCTTTTATCTTTACCCTAGCTTTTCCAACCTCGACATGTTGTTCTTCCTTTGTCTCCATGACGTTTGAGGATGCCCTAGCTGGCCTGCTGAGCCTAGAGCAACCCAAGGTGCGCCTGACCCGACAGGATCTCTCCCTGGCGGGTGTTCGTTGGATCCTAATCAGGCTGCCCCGACGAGACCGGTCTAACCAGTCTACCATACCGGTTTAACCAATTGGTGCGGCGGTGCTCCGCTGCTCGCCGCGCGATCGTGCGCATTCATGTGTTGGCCCCCAATTGGCGCCAACAACCACATCTGATTTTTAGGCCCTAATGCTCTACTAAGATATGCAATAGGGTGACCTTCTTCCTGCAAGACAGCACCTATACCTTTATCAGAGGCATCAGTCTCCACTATAAATACCTTACTAAAATTTGGGAGAGCTAGTACAAGAGCAGTGCTAAGTGCTAGTTTCAGAGCTTGAAAGGCCTCCTCATGTGACGAATTCCAGCAGAAAACCACACCGTTTTTTAGCAAATTGGTCAGTGGCTTACTGATAATACCAAAGTGTCTCACAAATTTTCGATAATATCCTGCAAGACCCAGAAAGCTCCTCACATCCTTGACAGATCTTGGAGTTGGCTAGTTTTGAACATCAGCAACTTTGGAAGGGTCAGTGGCAACTCCTGCTACACTAATGACATGGCCCAGATAGTGAATTTGTTTTTGAGCAAAAGCACACTTAGATAGTTTAACTTTAAACTGGTGCTGCTCTAGCAACTGAAAGAAAGCTTGTACATGCCTCCAATGTTCTGCCCATATTTTGCTGAAAATTAGGATGCCATCAATAAACACAACAACACACTTTCATAGAAGTGGGGCCAACACTGTGTTCATAACATATTGGAAAGTAGCAGGGCCACCAGTCACCCCATATGGCATAACCTTATATTCATAGTGACCATTATGTGTTTGGAAAGTTGTTTTGTATTGGTCAGCAGGTTCCACCAATATCTGATGATAGCCAGCTCTCATATCCAAAGATGTAAACCATACAGCACTAGCAAGTTGATCAAGGAGTTCATCCATGATCGGCATTGGGTATCTGTTTTCGACAGTCATTGAGTTCAACCTTCTGTAATCAACACAAAGATGCCATTCGCCACTTTTCTTCTTAACCAATAGCACAGGAGAAGCGAAGGGACTAGAGCTTGATGTAATCATACCCTGAGCCAAAAGTTCTTTTACTTGATTCTCAATTTCATCTTTCTGGGAAGGGTTGTATCTATTGGGCCTTAATCTGAAAGGTTGTGCACTAGGCAAGAAGGGAATGGAGTGAGCATGAGATATTTTAGGGGAAGACCTTGGGGCTTCTCAAACAGCTGGGCAAACTGTTGAATGAGTTGTTGTAATTGCACCGGAATTTCATACTATTGTTTCTCTTGCTGCTGAAACAAGATAACTCCAAAACACACCAAATGTCTCCATTGGCTTCTAATTGTTTCCTTTCACATCAGAAATAACCTCCAAGCTATGTAACTGAGGAAGTATCCCTTGCAGTTTGATATGTTGGCATTGGTGAGAGAAAGCTAACCATTTGTGAGTCCAATGTACTTGCATGGGACTGCAAGACTCAAGCCAATCCATGCCCAAGACAATGTCATAGCATTTGAGTGGTAATATTTTGAGATTAATTGAAAAACAATGTTCTTGAATGACTAGTTGACAATTCTGAAGTTCATGGATGCACATAAGTACACAACCATTGGCCACTCTAACTTCAATAGGTTTCTGCAGAGGTACCCAACTTGGAGATGAAGCTGCCATTTGCTCTATGATAAAACTATTGTAGTTGCTTGAATCAACAAGTATAATATGCAACTGACAAAAAAGAGACCCCATGACTCGAAGAGTTTTTGGACCTTTTGTGCCATTAACAACATCAATAGATATAGACTTCAAGTCCTCACCAGAATCATATTCCTCTGACTTTGTGGCCTCAGGTGAATCAGGAAGTAGTTGCCACAATTCTTCCACCATGTGCAAAGAAATAGTTGGAGCACATTTGTGATTTGGAGCCCATTTTGTACTACACATGTAACATAAGCCCTTGGCATGTCTGTAAGCTTTTATAGCAGCAAGCTTATCTTCAAATAATGGTACTTTGAGAGATTCCACATGTTTCTTCTCTTCAGTACTGGAGTAGTTGGGGGTTCTTGATATAGAAATCTACTGAGATGTCTTTAGAGAAGTAGTCTGCGCTGCACTAGCTAGAGAATGCTTGTTAAAGGGTTTGAAGCCATAGAACCCTCAGTATTCTTAATGTCCGGCTTGTATACATCAGTGACCAACTCCTCCTGTAACAAAGCAAGAGAACTCACAGCATCCAGATCTCTAGGTTTATGAATCATAACTACAGATTTAATGTCATGGTTCAATCCATCAATGAATCTCTTGGTCACTAGCATAGGATCAAATCTAGGATCATGGGCTTTGATTTGGTGAATCAACTCATCAAATTGTTCAATATACTCAGGTACAATACCATTTTGTCTAATATGGAAAAATTGTCTCAAGAGAAAATTATGCTGATCTCTCTAAAATTTATCCACTTCTGCAGCACAGAAATCTTTCCAAGAACAGCTATGCAACATAGTGTAACACCCCAAAAGAAAAACACAACAATCCTCTGGAGAATTACCACATTGCAGCACAAGAACATAACAGAGTACGCAGAAGCAACGTAAATCGTTCAGATAGATTAACAAAATTTCACTGGACAAAAATAAACATTGCACAAACTGAACCACGAGAGAGAAAATTGAAACAACATCAAAATCTCCACATCCAAATATTTTATTATAAAACATTGGTTCAACAAAAATTGATAAGTGTATGCACACATGCCGCTACTCCCATCCCAAGCATGCAACGTCCAAGCTCAAGCACCTGTGAGGGGAAAATCAAGTGTGAGGTTTATGGAAAAACCTCAGCAAGCAAACTGCTTCAACCAAGCTATTTAAATCACAATTTGATTAAACATTGGATTAATAATTCATATAAAAGAGCATCATACTGAATCAATGTAACTTCAGGTAGAGATCTTCATAAAGATGCTTCAATGCATATGCAAATTGTGCAATGCATTATGAATGCTTCAATGCACATGCTTATGGTGCAATGCAATGGATGACTTCACTTCTACCCACAAATCCCAAGGAAGGAAGTGAGGTATATCTCAACGTGTGTTGTTGTACCGGTACTTACTTCACCAATCCGGCTACGGTTTCTTCATATGCATCTTCAATATGAGAGTGCAAAAGTATGATTGCAATACATTAACTTCGCATACCTCCAAAATTTATAACTCCAAGAGAAATGCCACAAGTGGATAAACAAATAAATCTACAAATAAAGCAAAATTCAGATCTTATCTGGCTAGTGTGAGCTTCTGAAATTTAATGGAGGCAATTCAAATAACAAAGTTAAAGCGAGTAGACCACATCGTTCCATTTACTTGCCTTCACCGAAGATCAAGAACGTGAGCTAAGCACGGTCCGAAGATGCACCACCTGTTCATAAACATACCTCAGCACCAAAACAACCACACTTCAAAATAAAAGCATCAAGTAAAGCAATCCTACGCCCAAACCCCACGTCCTCACGTCAACACATGGTAATCTAGTGAAAACAGCAGCACTGTTGCTTCTCTTTTTTGGAGTCTTTGATTATGATGTTGAAAAATTCTGATATTTTTCCAAAAAAAATATAACTTCATATCCTACAACTTTGTAGTTATCAAAAAGTGTAGGAAAAAATATTATCATTGGGTAAAATGGGGTGAACCTTAATCTGACAATCTGATAGATTCTGCAGGACAGTTCTAATGAGACAGTCATAAATGAAGCTCCAAAATTTGGATGAATATGATCTTTACCAATATGGAAAGCTTATGAAATTCTCTACAACTCTTATAACTATCAGAAAGTCCAAAAACTCAATTAAGATTTCCTAAACTTCAGGTTAACATAAACTGCCCAGAATTACGAGACTGAAAAACAGTCGGATTCCATCCTTAGTTTCTCCCTCATATTAAATCCGATTGAGGTGTTCTCTGTGGCCATGGAAAGATCTCTAACTGTTCTCCAACTCACATAAAGGTTTGATATTTTTTTGAGATCATTAAGACCACAAAAAACTGCCACGAACTTAAACTGCGCAGATTGATGACGTGCTGAGTATAGTGACGAGGGTAAAACCTTAATCCTTTTCCAAACCGCAACTACTACAACTTCTCCCATGTGCTAAAAACCTCTAAAACCAGAGGGAAAACATGTTCTACAGCAAGAGCAAGTCTCACCTAGGGTTTTCCCTTGCAAACAGCAAAGACAACGGTGTCGACGACGATCCCAACAACGATTCCCCACCGTTTGCTAAGCGGCGAGGGTCACCGTAATCCTTCGACTACCTCCAAGCTGCTCCACACATGGGGCACCACCATGAACAGCGAGGAAAAACCATGGAGATGAGGAAAACGGAAAGAGGAGAGGAGCTCCAACCATTTTTTGGAGAGGAACGGTGAGGATCGACGAAGACGTGCCCTAGTTTCCCTTCTCTTCTCTTCTCTTCTCTTCCTCTCCCTCTCCCCTCTCTTTTCTCGATCTGGTCACGGCAAAGGGCGGCGCAGGGAGGGGCGACGGCTTAGGGTTCACAAACGGAATGTACTCGATGAGATATACGCAACCACAGTGTCCGTTTGTCCATTCGAGCAATGGATCCAAAAACTTAATTTTAGCCATTAACTTTATGTATTCCCATGTAGAAAGCATATTTTGCCCTTTCTTCATCTTGAGTGTTACATTCTTCCCTCCTTAGAGGAATTCGTCCCCGAATTCAGCATCACTAATGCATGAGTGGGAAAAACCATATATAAATAACTAATTACTTATCAGACTCGAAGAGCTCCAGATATTTCTCGTGCATCTACGCCTCCAATTTTCATGTGGCTTCCCGCTCTGACCGATTAGTTCATAGCACCTTCACATACTTGATGGTCCTATTCCACATAACACGATCAGGAAAATCCAATATACGCACTGGGTGACACTCCATAGTCAAGTCCTGCTGAATAATCACTGGCTCAGCATCAATACTTTTTTTCTGGATCCTTCAGATACTTCCTCAGCATCGATACATGAAACATGGGGTGCACACCACTCATCGACTCAGGCAAGTGCAAATGATAAGCCAATGCTCCAACTCAAGCGGTAATCATATACGACCCAATGTACCTCGGGCTAAGCTTTCCTCTAGTACCAAAATGAACAACACATTTTGTTGGCGACACCTCGAGAAGAACCTCGTCACCAACTGAGAACTCTAGATCCCTTTGTCTGACATCCGCATAGCTCTTTTGACGACTCTGAGCGGTCAACAAGTTCTGACGAATCTCTTGTACCTTATCATGAGTCTGTTGTACCCAATCCGGACCAACCAAAGACTTCTCACAAACAACATCCCAACAGAGCGGTGATATACACCTGCGGCCAAACAATGATTCATATGGAGCCATTTTGATACTAGCCTGATAGCTATTATTATAAACGAACTCTACCAAAGGCAAGTGATCCCAACTACCCTTCCAGGAGAGGACACAAGATCGCAATAAGTCTTCTAATGTCTGAATAGTACACTCCGACAGACCATCTGTCTGAGGGTGAAAAGCAGTGCTCAGATCCAATCTAGTGCCCAAAGCACTATGCAAACTTCTCCAAAAATTGGATACAAATGTACAAACTTGATCATAAACAATAGACTTAGGCACACTTCATGGGAACAAAATGGGCAACCTTTGCGAGTCTATCAATTACAATCCAAATAGCATCCTTACCCCCTGGGGAACAAGGTAAACCCACCACAAAATCCATGGTAATGTTCTACAATTTCCACATAGAGATCTCCAATGGTTTCAACAATCCAGCTGGCCCCTGATCCTCAGTCTTTCCTTTTTGATAAATACCACATGAGGCCACATATTTAGCAAAATCAACCCACATCCACTTCCACCAAAAACTTTGCTTCAAATCCTGATACATCTTTGTCTCACCAGGGTGCACTGTATATGTACTGCGATGAGCATCCCTCAAAATCTCCACCTTTACTACAGCTTTTTGTGGTACACAAAGGCGACCGCTGAGAAAAATAGTGCCATCCTCCTCCATACTAAACTCATGGGGTCTTCCCGCCTTAATATGCTTGCGAACAGCCTGAAGCAAGCGATCCTGCAATTGTGCCACCCACACCAACTCACGCAATGGTGATTGAATCAACAACCTAGTCTCCTCACAGGCAACACCAGCATAACAAAAAGAAATGCCCATATGGTCCAAGTCAACTATCACAGACATACAAGTCTTAGGAACGCTAGTCCTAGTAAGCACATATGCAACGTCTACCTTGCCAGGATGATACTGGATAGTCCAATACTAGTCCTTAATCAATTCAAGCCACCTCCACTGTCTCAAGTTTAACTCCTACTGAGTGAAAATGTACTTGAGACTCCAATGATCCGTAAAGATATCACACGACTCACCATAAAGATATATCTCCAAATCTTCAATATAAAAACTCACTGGTTCTAACTCTAAGTTACTGTGTTGGATAATTCTCCTCATGCTTCCTCAACTGCCTGGATGCATACGAGATTACCCTGCCCTACTGCATGAGCAAACAACCAAGACAAACATGGGAGGCATTTGTGTACACCGTGAAATACTTGCAACTCTCTAGCAACACCAAAATAGGCGCACTCGCCAACTTCTCCTTCAGAGTACGAAAACTCGCCTCACAATCATTAGTCCAAAAAAATGGAGCGCCCTACATAGTTAGCTTCACCATTGGCTTTGCAAAGCGATGATAGTATCCAGAACACCAAGAAAACTTCAAACATCCACGGTAGTTGTCGGTCTCTCCTACTCGACCACAGAAGCAACATTCCAGGGATTAACAATGGTTCCATCCTAATTAAATCTTCTATATTGCAGACAAAGCCTTTTTGTTCTATCATTCTTCTCCACAAATATCATAGGAGTTGCTCAAAGCAAAACACTTGTCTAATAAATCCCTTTGCTATAAGATCACCAATCTGTTTCTTCAATTCCTTTTTCTCAATGGCTACCATCCTATATGGAGACCTAAAGATGGGCTGAGTTCCCTGAATCAACTTAATCCTAAATAGAGGCTCCAATTTAGTAGGCAAACATGGCAACTCATCAGATGAATTCTTTGCCTTCTAACCATGGTAACAAGGGTTAGCATTCCCTATATGACAAATTTGCATAATAACAACACATTCTTGTTGACATGCCTCAAATCAAAGCACATACTATTAGAACTAAGCTTAGAGAAAACTCTTCTCCAAACTTGTCTTTGGACTTCTCGTAGACGATGGTAAAACACTTGAACTCCTTCACAACTAACGAAAAAGAAACAACTAAAGAATCACATATGGATCCATTGGGACAACACTATCCAAGCATTACACTTTCTTCACTTGTAGCTCCAACCACATGATGTCACATTGTTAAGTGAACAAACCTTTCTTTGTTATAGCAATCATGCCAAACACTTCAATTAGCATGTGTATCCATCCACACATCAAAACTTTACTTCAACTAATCCACTTAATGAAAATACTTTATTTAACCTTCTCATCAAAGACCCTAGAACAACTACTTGTACCTCCACTACAACCTCAAACTTTAAGCTAAGAGCTAGCTTCACTTTCTTAGCTCCACTCGATCCATCAGAGAATATAGGAGAGAGATTAGAGAATTTAAGTCTCATGAAGAATCATCAAAGTGACACCACAACATTTCCTCATTCAAAGCAAGAATGTCTTAGAGCTTCCCTTGACACGAGCATCATTAAACAACCAGAAGCACTAGGTCAGCTACCACTATGTTTGTAGACTCACACCAACATAGCATCACATCTTTATTCCATTTGTATATGCCTTTTAGAAAGTCCATGCTAGACCAACCACTAAGGGTTATGCTCATAACATCATCTTTCGAAACATTGTGTCAAACATGACAGGTTCACCAAAGAAGCATGACAAAATCACCATTAAACAACCTCCAAAACTTTTGTACTCATAGGCACTAGCCAAAGAACAACTATAAGTCATCATCCTCGCAAATGGGTCCCTTGCACCGCATTGTAGAATGTCATTTATCCTAAGTAAATAAAAGAACATTTGATAAACTTCTACTATTAGATCATCTGGACCACTATGGTAGGATAAAACAAAACCACTGAGATCCTTATTGTAGCCATCAAGGCCATTAAAACACATAGACTAATCAAACAAGGCCACAAAGCCTCTGCCACTTCAAGTCAAATTAAGAATCCAGACTATCACCAAGCACAACACTAGGCTTAAACAATAACAACCTCACAAAACTCCGACTAAGTCTGTTATCACCTTATCTTGACGACTAACACTAAGATGGACTTTGAATAGAGTGGAAAGAAACCTACACTAGGCTAAGGTTTGGGCGAAACATCGCCACTCCAATCTATAGGACAAGGCACACAATGACCCACCCATTTGATATATCAAGAGAAAATAGTTACAATGCACAGCATGGTGGCCAATCCATCCGTCATTGAACCATTTCCTTTGAATATAAATAGTTGGGTCAACCTAACCCTCGGCCAACCTCACTTGGCAAAGCAGAGAGGCATTATGGGAGCCCTCCACTCAATTCATCTGCAAAGCCAAACTTAATCTATTCTATAGGATTCAAAACCTATTGGATCTTACAGGCCACGATAACAACAAAAGCCTCCAATTCTTAGACCACTGAAGAAAAGATATTTACAACTATTTAAAATAATAGCGCAAACAACATCAACACATAAATACAATAATAACACAAGCCAAAGATAAAGCAAGGAAAGGAATTGCACTTTTATATAAAAACTCCTATTCCTACACATGCAAGTGTGTCAAGTTTTATTGTTGGTCAAAACAATTATCATAACAACTTAAGCCTAGAACCTATAACCTAAGCTCTGATACCAACTGTAACACCCCAAAAGAAAAACACAACAATCCTCTGGAGAATTACCACATCGTAGCACAAGAACATAACAGACTACACGGAAGCAACATAAATCGTTCAGATAGATTAACAGAATTTCACTGGAGTAAAATAAACATTTCACAAACTAAACCACGCGAGAGAAAATTGAAACAACATCAAAATCTCCACATCCAAATATTTTATTATAAAATATTGGTTCAACAAAAATTGATAAGTGTGTGCACACATGTTGCTACTCCCATCCCAAGCATGCAACGTCCAAGCTCAAGCACCTGTGAGGGGAAAATCAAGTGTGACATTTATGAAAAAACCTCAGCAAGCAAACTGTTTTAACCAAGCTATTTAAATCATAATTTGATTAAACATTGGATTAATAATTCATATAAAAGAGCATCATACTGAGACAATGTAACTTCAGGTAGAGATCTTCATAAAGATGCTTCAATGCATATGCAAATTGTGCAGAAGTGAGGGCTGCAACCACATTGCTATATCTCAATGTGCGTTGTTGTACCGGTACTTACCACACCAATCCAGCTACGGTTTCTTCATATACATCTTCAATATGAGAGTGCAAAAGTATGATTGCAATGCATTAACTTCATATACCTCCAAAATTTATAACTCCAAGAGCAATGCCACAAGTGGATAAACATATAAATCCACAGATAAAGTAAAATTCAGATCTTATCTGGCTAGTGTGAGTTTCTGAAATTTAATGGAGGCAATTCAAATAACAAAGTTAAAGCGAGTAGACCACATCGCTACGTTTACTTGCCTTCACCGAAGATCAAGAACGTGAGCTAAGCACAGTCCGAAGATGCACCACATGTTCACAAACATACCTCAGCACCAAAACAAACACACTTCAAAATAGAAACATCATGTAAAGCAATCCTACGCCCAAACCCCACATCCTCACATCAACACATGCTAATCTAGTGAAAATAGCAGCACTATTGCTTCTCTTTTTTGGAGTCTTTGATTCTGATGGTGAAAAATTCTGATATTTTTCCACAAGAAAGATAACTTCATAGCCTACAACTTTGTAGTTATCAAAAAGTGTAGGAAAAAACATTATCATTGGGTAAAATTGAGGTGAACCTTAATCTGACATTCTGATAGATTCTGCAGGACAGTTCTAATGAGACAGTCATAAATGAATCTCCAAAATTCAGATGAATATGATCTTTACTAATCTGGAAAGCCTATAAAATTCTCTACAACTCTTATAACTATCAGAAAGTCCAAAAACTCCATTAAGATTTTCTAAACTTCAGGTTAACAGAAACTGCCCAGAATTACAAGACTGAAAAACAGTTAGATTCCATCCTTAGTTTCTCCCTCATCTTAAATCCGATTGAGGTGTTCTCTACGGCCATGGAAATATCTCTAACTCTTCTCCAACTCACATAAAGGTTTGATATTTTTTTGTGATCATTAAGACCACGAAAAACTGCCACGAACTGAAACTGCGCAGATTGATGACGTGCTGAGTATAGTGACGAGGGTAAAACCTTAATCCTATTCCAAACCGCAACTACTACCGCTTCTCCCATGTGCTTAAAACCTCTAAAACTAGAGGGAAAATATGTTCTATAGCAAGAGCAAGTCTAACCTAGGGTTTTCCCTTTTAAACAGCAAAGACAACGGTGTCGACGACGATCCCAACAACGATTCCCCACCGTTTGCTTAGCGGCGAGGGTCACCGTAATCCTTCGACTACCTCCAAGCTGCACCACACATGGGGCACCACCATGAACAGCGAGGAAAAACCATGGAGATGGGGAAATCGAAAAGAGGAGAGGAGCCCCAATCGGTTTTTGGAGAGGAATGGCGAGGATCGACGAAGACGTGCCCTAGTTTCCCTTCTCTTCTCTTCTCTTCTCTTCCTCTCCCTCTCCCTCTCCCCTCTCTTTTCTCGATCTGGTCACGGCAAAGGGCGGCGCAGGGAGGGGCAACGGCTTAGGGTTCACAAACGAAATGTACTCGATGAGATCTATGCAACCGCAGTGTCCGTTTGTCCATTCGAGCAATGGATCCAAAAAGTTAATTTTAGCCATTAACTTTGTGTATTCCCATGTAGAAAGCGTATTTTGCCCTTTCTTCATCTTGAGTGTTACACATAGATTCCACAGATTGCAACCAAAAGGCAGTTGTGTTTGTGAAATCGAGAGTGGCGAACTTAATCCACAAGTGGGGAGGCACAGCATAAAGTTCAAAGTAAGATTCACATTTACGTTGCCAGATTTTTGGGTATCTACCATCAAATTGTGGAAAATCTACACGCGGCATGAGAGACGCCCAGTTTAGAGCATCACAAGGGCTAGCAGTAGGAGTAGGGGTTGGGGTCATGGAGGGAACCAGTCTCAAGTCAGAGGTGGGTGGCACACCTGTGACCAGAGGCGGTTGCAGAATGGTGACCACTCCATAACCAAACCCTTAGTGGTGATTGTCTTTGCTGTGGCCGTCAGGCCCTGAAGCCGCCCCTAGAGGGGACTGTGCCAGATGGGCAGCACCGAGCTTCATCAAACCGATGTCCTCGGTATCGAACACCTTGTAGGTAGGTATGCTCTCTTACTAATGACGAAGAAAGAGGTCGATCTTGCCACGCAGGGTGTCGACGGAGACATTGAGATTGGCGACCTTGGAGTCGACATCTCACTTCCAATCGGTGAGCTCGATGAAGGAAGTCGTGTGGCCTTCGAGGGTTGACTGAATCTTCTCAAGCGCCTTGGCGATGTCGAGAGCCAAGGCATGCTGCTGAAGGTGGATTTGATGTTGAATGGTTGACGGCGGTGGTTTGTGATGGTTGAAGGCAGCAGTGGTAGGTGCTGGCAGCGGCGGCGTGGATTGGTGGCGGCGGCGGTTTGGTGGAACTGGAATCTGATACCAGATGTTAGGCTACGGGATCTAGTTTAGTGATAATGGAAGAAGGTTAACAGCTTCGATACAAACGACAAAGGATTCGTCGCTCAAGTCTCCGGCAAGCCAGCCAATTCTATCTTGTTACATCCAACTCGAGTTCATCCTCACGAGCACTAAGGTATATGTATCGAAGCGATTCGCCAAGGAAGAAGGCGTACGCATTCAGTTCACCTAGTTTAGGCCGTGGTACTTCGGGTTGGGCCTGTTCCGCCTGGGCCGTTCAGGACTTGCCGATCCTAAACCTCGACAACATCGGAGTTCCGTTCGAGATCAAGACTTCAATCATAAGGATGGTGCAAAGCTCGCCCTTCACTGGAAAAGAAGACGCTAATCTACACATTCAAGCGTTCCTCGAACTATGCCACACCTTCGACATGCAAGGGATGACTCAAGATCAAATAAGAGCGAGGCTCTTTCCGTTCTCTCTACTTGGGAGAGCGCTGCAATGGTTTCATTCTCTACCACCGCGCACGGTGCAAAATTGGGTGTCCTTGATGAAAGAATTCATGACGGAGTTCTACTCGCCGGGCAAGACCCAGATTCTTTGCCAACAAGATTGCAACATTCGCACAAGCCCCGACGGAGACTATTGCGGAAGCCTATGAGCGCTTCAACGACTACATCCGCGCTGTACCTCATCACAAGTTTTCAAGGGAGGATGTAGTCCAGAAGTTCTATCAAGGCCTCACTACTGCATCAAGGGGGATCATTGACGCATCGGCCGGAGGTTCTAACATTGAGCTCACGCCTACTCAAGTTTTCAAGCTATTCAAGAAGGTGGCGGACAATGACGCATGGGCATCATCGGGGCGCCTACAACCACTCCAAGCCGTGGGCGCCGCGAAGAGTGTATTACAACTGGAACGCGAAGAAGTGCAAGAAGGGAAGATCGACTCGCTCATGAGAAGGTTGGAGAAGATGGAAGTGGAAAAGAGAGAAGCCCAAGCTATCGATTTGAAGGCGGCCGAAGCAAGGTCTACATGTGAAGAATGTGGAGGGTACGGCCATGTGCAAAAGAATTGCCCGGAGGAAGCCAAGATGCTCGACTACATGAAGAAGGGAGAATGGATTCCGCCGACCAACTTCCGCTACGGGCAAGGTAGACCCCAATTTAATGCAAGCTCTTCCATTCAAAACTCGGTGCCTCTTCGTATACAGTTGAAGGAGTTCATGGAGGAGCAAGGCAAGATCAACAAGGACACCGTCACCAAGTTCAAGGCTATGGACAAGATCTTGGAGAATATTGATGGCATGGTGACGGAGGTCGGGAGCTCTAACCTTCAAGTACTCAACATGATGAAGATGCTAGAAACACAAGTAGCCCAGCTCGCCGGAAGCCTATCTAGCAACGAAGGAAAATTGCCCAGGCAACCTCAAAGTCCGGAGACGGCTAAGCCAATTCAAACTCGCTCGAGAAAGGAGACCGAAGAACCCGAACATGCAGCGGGAGCAAGGAAGCCTAAGCCAAGAGTTGAAGTGGAGACCATCATCAAGAAGAAGGCACCTACTCCTATGCCAGAGATAGTCACCGAAGAGCCGGAGTTTGAGCTAGATGATATAGACACCAAGATTCTACCGCCAAGGCCAAGATACCGCAAAGGTAAACATGAAGATGAGCAGTTCAACAAATTTGTTGACATGGTACGCAGGTTGAGCATCAATATGCCGCTCTTGGACGCTCTACAAGTTCCGACGTATTCTCGCTACTTCAAAGACATCATGGGAAACAAGCGCGAGATACCGCCAAGCACTGTCAAGCTAACCGAGGAATGTAGCGCGGCAATCGCTAATGAAGCTCCTGAAAAGAAGAGGGACCCCGGATGTCCTACCATCCCGTGTTCCATTGGATCTCTTATGTTCGAAAGAGCACTTTGTGATCTCGGTGCAAGTGTGAGCGTCATGCCAAAGAATGTGTTCGAGAAGCTACGCTTACCGGAGCCGGAGCCCACCGCCATGTGCCTAGAGTTAGCGGACAATTCCGTTCGCTATCCTTTGGGAATCGCCGAAGACGTGCCCGTGAAGATTGGAGAACACTTAGTCACCGTTGACTTTGTGATTCTCGATATGGGAGAAGGGAGCAAGGCGCCTCTCATACTTGGGAGGCCTTTCCTCAAGACCGCAAGGGCAAACATCGACGTTGGCAAGGGGGAGATAAAGTTCGACATCAATGGCACCACAAGCGAATTCAAGTTTCGTCCACGCCTCGAGGTATGCAACATGATCAATGTCAAATATGTTCCGCCTCACCGCTGTGTCACAGAGGAGAAGCCAAAGAAAGAAGTGGAGCCGAACAAGAAGGAAGTGAAGAAGGAGATAGAAGTCGTCGCGTCTATCGCGACAAAGAAGATCGTTGCACCCATTAAGAAGAAAGCTAAAAGCCCGCCTGTGAAGACCAAAAAGAAGACTAACGTAGAAGACAAACCCGCACCAAGGATTGTGCGGAAGTGGGTACCCAAGACTGCAGCGCCATCACTGAGCGTTGGTCCGAAGTGAAGAAGAAGAAAGTCTAGCTATAGACTATAAACGAAGCGCTTTGCGGGAGGCAACCCGTTCGTCGAGTCAAGAATAAAGCTGCCGGGAGTTCAACCCGTTCGTCGAGTCAAGAATAAGCTGCCGGGAGGACAACCCGCGAAAAGTTTAGGTAAGTGAGTCGAGAATTTTGCTACGCAAGAACATGATATACTTTTGAACAATTGGTAATTCGGTCAAACAATTCGATTTGGATTTTATTCGCTCAGTCATTCCGATGTTATTTCTTATTTTAAACCAATGACATGAGCCATCCTATGATTTATTTGCCTCTTCTTGAGAAAGCCACATCCAAAATTCCATACCTATTTTTGGCGACCGTCCTGTCCATGACGGCCGGACCAAGTTGAGATAAAACACACGAGTAGAGCCATGCTATGTTTATATTACTTAAATTCTTGACGCGTAGGTTCGCACAAACATAGAGAGAATTTTCAGTTTCATCACCATAGGACTAGAATTTTCCTAACCTTAATTATTCTCTTTTTTAAAATTCTCTCTCTCATTTTGGCAAAAATTAGAACCTAAACCCAAGACCCACGGTTGAATTCGAGATTGTTCGCTATCAATTCATGAAAGTGAACGGTTCCGGTGCAACCAAAATTAATGTAGTCGGGAAATATTTTTCGACTTACAAATGTAAAGATGTTTCAATTCCCCTCTAATTATTCATTTAAACTCATTGCATGCTTTGAGTCAATTCTGAAATTTCGAAGTTAGAGGAGGATTAAACATCTAAGCATGATTTGGAGAGGGTTTATGTGCTTGATTAACATCCATTGATCAAAGTGAGTTCACGGGAAAGAGTTGTGCTCTCTACCTACCACCACATGCAAATAATTCAAAGGAGGGAGCAGCCATGCATGGGAAGGACATGTGATTTTCAGCAAAGATGGCACCATGTGATGATTGATTAAGCATGGGACAAGGTGAATGACACAAAGTGGAGAAATAATGTTGCAAGTGGACATCAAAGGCAAAGAAGGAGTGGTTCACGGGATTTGGGCGGTGCAAAGCATGCAAGATGTACTGGACAGAAGCAAATAATTGCACCAGGAAGCCACCAGAAAAAATTGAAATGGAGAGGAGCCAGAAATCCCCTAGGCCGGCCGGCCTGGCCCCTATTTAAGCCCTATGGTGCTCTCCTTTGGCAGGTATACTCCTCACCCATTTCCTTGCTTATATTCTTCAAGTTCTTCACTCAGAAACATCAGTTAGAGCCCTGAAAAATCCGTCCACCAAAATCTACTCCAAAAATCTCAGAAAATTCACCACAATTCCTAGTTTGTTCCACCCTTCGATATATTGTTCTTCCGCAGGCAAGAAACCCCCGGTGTGTTTGTTTTTGAGTGTGTGCAGCAAGGAGTCACCATGAGTGGCCTCATGAAGTTCATCGCCGGGAGGAGAAGGACGCGTTCATCAACATCCGACGCATCGGCAAGTTCTTCGCGGAGGCACTCGGTCTCCGAGTCTCCGCGGAGCATGGAGGAAGACAACCCCGCACCGAGGAGCGACATGCTGCTCCTTGGTGGGATGAGAGACCCAAGAAGCTCCTCCATGAGATTCACCGAAGGGATGCCACCTCCTCCACGGTGTTCGACAAGGTCATCCGCACCACCACCATACAAGCCCAAGAATTCAGAATATGGGTTTATTATCTTGTCGAAGGAAGAAGAAGAAAGGCTCAAGTTCATGAAGGGAAGACTACGAGCAAATTATGATTTTGATGATGAAGCATTGGTGAAGCTGGGATTTCATCATGACATCTATGAGCTATTGGAGAACATCGGTTGGAAGTTATTTTCCGACGGTGTCACGGTTGATATGCAAGAAGAAGTCGCTCTTGAGATGTTCATGACATTAGAAAAATCAACGGAAGTGGTGGATGATGAAGAAGTTCCATGTCTAAAATTTAGGCTTAAGAATGAAGAGAAAGTAATCATCTATGGAGAAATAGGAAGCTTGCTCGGATTCAAAAATAATACACATGAAATGGTGCAAATTGAAGATGGAGAGCTTGAAGAATTTTGGACAAAAATAGCAAAAGATGTCAACCGCCAAAGAAAGAATATAAGTAATGTTACCCTCCAAATATTCCACTCTTGGTTGAGCAAGAGAATTCTCGGAAGGATGAGAGAATCGAAGGTCACCGACCAAGAATTAAATTGGATGTATGCTGCATTGGTGAAGAAGCAAGTAATTGATCCCACCTATATCATGGTTGAAAGGTGGCTTTGTGAAGCATCATCCGGCACGGGAGAAATTGGTTCAGGATGTTATCTCACAATGATAGCCCGAGCCATGAATCCGAGGTTATGAGTGATCTAAAAATTTTATGTCCCGGGAAGAGATATTGGGATTGATCATTTGAGGCAAGGTCATTATATCGGAGGGGATGAAAAGAAGGGATTCACTATTTCGGATATGGATATTTCCCTCCCCGATCAAAGGCTGAAGTTATTTGCAAGAGGGAGGACTGATTGGCGAGTTGAAAATATTGGAAAAAAGGTGAGGAAATCAAAAAGAGGAAGGTTAATTGAAGGGACATCGGCATCGGCACAACAAGAAGACTTGGAAGTAAACCTTCCACCGCCAAGTTCCGCTTATTGGAGGAATGAATTTCAAGGTGCATCAAGTGGACAGGGATACCCGCAAGGATGGACGAGTCAATGGGAAGGAAGCCAAGAACAAGCATGGGGGCATGCTGCGGCGGCGCCCCCACCATTTAGCAACTACGGCTACCCACCCTCGTCATATCAAGGAGAGATGCCCGACCCGTCATTTGGAGCACAATATTTTGACCTCCCTCAACCAGAACAAGGAATGTGAATTATGGGTGCTTATGCGAGAAGAAACATGGAAGATATAGATGCCATCCGGAGGCATACAACCCAACTAGAAGATGGAACTGCGGGAATCGCATATCAAATGGGACTTCTAGGCCTGGCGCCACCGGAACAATTTAATGGAGGAGTATTTCAGCAGTATTATGATCAAGGATACAACGCAAGAGCCAATCAAGGAGATTGATCGACGGCATGACCATGAATAAAATGCTCGCACGTGTGGTTTGGATTTTCTATTTCTTTTCATTTATTTTCTGCATGTGTGCAAGCTTGTGTGTGCGTAGCAATTTTCTGTTTTATTTATTTCAGCATGTGTACAATTTGTTTTCTTTTGTTTTCATCACCATGATAAATAAATGCATCACCCACGCTTTAATGTTATGGTTAGTAATGATGATAGAAAGTTTGTGCATGTTAAAATATGATGATCGTTGCCGCTTTGTCTACTTTTTTGTGCTTGGTTTATGCATGATTAAACTAATGCTCTCTCTAACATGATCTAAAAATTAATTAAATGCCGGCTAATTCAATTGTGGAGGTTATGATAAATTAAGACCCATATCTTTTACTCTTGCTCTCTTACTTAAGCTTGTCAAGGAAAATTTAATTTGGATTTAATTTTGAGCTAACCTTGTCAATGATACCTTTTGCAATTGCTCTACCCTTCTACAAGCCTAAATGATATATCATAACAAACCATAGAGCAAGAATTATTTTCAAGTGAATTAATTCAGGATTTATCTTCTTTGGTACGAGACTAAGAAGCTGACCATTCCGTATTTTTGCGTACCTCTCTTTTGCTAGCCATTCTATCCATGCATTGTGAGTTTCTATACCGGAAACATCGCAAACCTCGCTGGATATCCACCCTTAACCAAAAACATCTTTTTGTGAAACACCTCCTTGACCACAACCTATATATTGAGTATATATTTATTTTGACGGCAAAATAGTGGAATTAAGAGCAAAATTCAGTAAAACATAAGCTTAGGAAGCATCAAAGAGTTCGCATAAGAAAAATCCGAAGAAGTGGAGGCCTACAGGCAGTAGGCCGGCCGGCTCAACACCCCTAGGCCGGGCGGCCTGCCCCTTTTCCTCCTCTGTTGGCTTCAATCTTTCACGAGGAGATGCTCCATTAAATTCCAAAGTTGAGTCCAGAGAATTGATAAAGTTTTGTGCACTCACTCCATCAAGTTATCATCACTTCATTGCTTGAGGACAAGTAGACGTTCAAGCATGGGGGGAGGTGGAGTAAGTGCATTGTGTTGCCAATGGTTCTGAGGAGCAAAAAGAAAGAAAGAAAAAAAGGAGAGAGAAAAGAAAAAAATGAAAAGCTCCTCGGTTCCTTTAGCTTCATTAAACTCCAAATACTTTGAAGATTATTCTATACTCAATTATTCCAACCATGTGCAATCCGATAACAAGGACTTCAGTTGTGCCTTGGGATCAACTGTTGCCATTTGCACATGTCCACCATCTAAAGTGTGTGTTCCATTCTCTCCCTCTCCACAAAGAAATTATTTTCCAATGGTCTTTTTGACGAGTCTCGGTAAATCCATAAGAAGTGTTTCTTGTTTTGATAATATCTTGATTATAATATCTTTTGTTAGGACTAACCTTTCCAGAGCTCCAGATAAAGCCTCACACATGCATATGAGAGAAAGAAAGGAGAGAGTTCTAGCAAGTTTGAGAGACAAGATGAGCTGAGAATTTCCATGAGCAAATTGCAATGAGGTTTAAATTATTGATCTTGGTTTAGCATTACTTATGGAACTTACTTTCTTAATTCTGAGACTTGTTTAATTTTGAGAGCATGTGCTTAATAATTATGGGGAAGCATTTAACTTGTATCTACCTTCCACATTGAAAAAGCTGGTTACAACTTGAACTATTAACTGCAAAATATTTTTTTGGGAGCATTGTGTTTTCCCGTGTATGATCAAGTGCAGGGATTGGACACTAAAGGCAGCGCTGATTTTTATCAAAGACTTACTCGAGGACGAGCAAGGTTTAAGCATGGGGGGAATGTTGGCGCTCCTTAAGTATCCATTTTATCCCCTATTTAACTTTGATAATGGCATGAATTTAATATCAAAATCACTAACCATCCTAACCTCGGGCCAATTATTGGCCTCTAATTTAATATTTTGGAGGCCCACGATCACGCGATGACACGAAGAAAGATGAAGGCCAAAGCCCGAACAAAGGATCGAAGGCCATGATGATTAGAGGCCCGTTCATGCACATCCACCCTCCAATGAAGCCCAAAAGACAAAGCCCACAAGATAAGATCAAGATACTTCGGGGCTAAGCAAAGCAAAGAGATATTTAAGGAAGGATTTTCCATCCTATCCTTCTCCTCGAAGAAATCTCGAAGATAACGACGTCTAAAGGGGTGCAATCGTGAAAGACATAAACTCTAGAAGATTCCAGGAGGCTTGGGGAGAAAGTTAAGCACGAGCCGGCGAAGGAAAGTGCCAGGCCGGCCAGCCTAGGCTCATTGGGCTAGCCGGCCCAGGCCTTTTTTAGGTCGGTTCGACCTCCCCTTTGACTGAGGGTTTCCTGAGGCTATTTAAAGACCCCTCCCCAAGGTTCATGCAGAGATCAATTTGGGAGACGACGCCAAGAAGCAGAGAAGATAGAGGGACACCTCTCGGAGAGCCGAGGGTCGTGCTAGTTGTCTAGGGTTTGCCCTAGCCGACGTGGGAACCTTGCAAGGAAGACCACGTTGGAGTTCTGGAGCTAGGATCATCAAGATCAAGGTAGGGCCCCGGTTGTGATCTTGTGATGTACAATCATTCATGGTGAAGTTATTTGTGATTCCGAATGTTTAGCGACCATGTTCTCCTCTTTCGATTTCGTTCTTTTCTTTGGGTTCGCTTCATCCTAGATCTATTATCGAGATAGATCGCTTAGCATGATCTTGTAGTCATGGTGGCTAGAGGTTCATGGTGGAACTACCAAAGGGGGTTCGACTTGCTTCAGGGTATCTTGTTGAAAGGGGTGGCGTCGTGACAGGCCGTTGCCACTTAGTAGGTGGGGTATCGAGGGATCGGATTGGAGATTTTGGGTTTAAAGAGGCTTTTCATTGAGATTCACATCTATCTTACTTCACTTTATCTAGCTGGAACTACAACATATGCATGATCTAGGTGATCTAGATTGGTTATCTCTAACTTTCTCTTGCTACCTTCGGTGTTTGTCGTGTTTTTAGTAGATTAAATTCGTTTTTCACCATCTCACACAAAGGAATCTCTATGCTAGTAGATTGTTTCTTGTCTCTTTGGTTTCGTGGATTGATAAACCTTGGGAGAATACTCTGAGGGAAAAGCTACACGAAACCGTGCGCTTGCGGTATATAAATCGGGGGCGCTAAGGAGCGTCAACAAAGGGAATATCCCAAAACGATTCGGTGTTTCTCTAGGACGGTGATGAGTCTCGCAGATTCTTCTTCCGAGAGTTTGTCGCTAATGGTTACGGGGGACTCGATATCACCGTGGAGGAAGGCATAACGGAGGCCTGTGGGTAGGGGCTTTAACTTCATCGGATTTCTATGAGGGGTCTCGTACTCAGATAATTCTACGGGTTCGATGGAATCATCATCATCCTCGATGAATTTTTCAGCATCTTTTTCGAGGAGGGATTCCGGTGAGTCAACTGGGAAAACTCCCTTCACCTCTTCGATCAGTTCATCCTTTAGGGAAGGATCTACCATGGAGTTCGCGGCCCTAGCGATTTGGACAGAAAACGTATCCTTCCCTAAACGGACATCATCTTACCTTGAGTCGGAGCATCCGTGAGCAATTTCTCGATGGGGTGCCTGATCAAGAGATCGAAGTCTTGGACATGAAGATGTGAAAGTCAAGGATTATGTCGATGTCCTCGTGCCTAATAGACATGTTCTGCCGAATCCCACTTCCTTCTAGGATTTCTCCAGAAGAAGTCCGGAAGGTTTTGTCGGTACAAACCAGTGGTACATCTCTCAAAAGGTAGAATGCACTTTCGCCAGAGATGATGTTGGCTCCAACAGTGGGACTATAGAGGGTGTTTACCGGGGTTCCTCTTATGGTGCAAGGAATAGTTGAAGGAGGAGAGCTGATCCGAAGGATTTCTAGGGACAGCTCAAGCTCTCTTGACCACTCATTGCTCATAATGGTCGTCAGCTTCTTAAGATTTTCTCTATGGAGGGCTGCTTCTATAGGGTCTGTGGAAGCAACAGGAATCGGTGGTTTCCTCTTGCAGAAATAATTCGAAGTGTTTCCGAAGTCTTCAAAAAGATCATCCTCAAATTTGAAAGGGGGTTCCAGAGGTTGAATTTCTTCTTCCTCTGGAACTCCTAATTCGGGAGAGGATTCTAAAGCTGAATCTGAGGTTGTAGGAAGTGGAAGATCGGATTCGGCTACTAGATTATCCTCATGGCTTGATGTACGCTCTTCTCGGGAGGGTTTGGACTTGGATACGAAGGAATTGTTTTTGGTGATATGATCTAGAATTTCCATGCCTTCGATCGGAGTCTTATGAGAAAAGGACCCTCTAGCGCTTGCATCAAGATGATTGGTAGATTCCATGTCGAGTCCCGAGAAAAAGTTTTGAAGCAACACATGATCGGGTATCAACAAGACAGGGCCGGATTTTACTAAGAGTGAAAATTTAGCCCAAGCCGCACCTATGGTTTCCTCCTCATTCTGTTGAAAGCCGAGGATATCCTTCCGTAGAGCGATGATACGGGACTCTGGAAAACATCTAAGACAGAACTTGTCTCTGAGTTTACTCCAGCTTCCATTCACACTCTCTACGTTTTTTTGTGTACCATTGTCTAGCCTCCTTTACGACAGAAAAGGGAAACAACTTCCACTGAAGGGTATCATGTGTCATGCCCGTGAAGGCGTAGCATGAACACATCTGCTCAAACTCTCGCAGATGATGGTATGGGTTCTCGCCATCTATCCCAAAGAAGGAAAACTCCCGAAATATAGCGATAAGATCGGGACGGAGTTCATAGCCTGATGAAAGGATTGGATGCTCAGATGGTGGTGGCTCGAGGAACTCGCCCGTAGGAGCAGAAAGGTCTTGAATAGAGGGTTGCTCCATGATAACGGGGGTAAAGATAGCAGAAAGAAAATTGAAAATGATACGAGAAGCTTTTAAAGGATAGCTTCTCTATGGATAGCGAGGGTCAAGGTAGAAGGAAAGAAAGGGAAAAATATACGAGGACGACTAGGAATGAAGAAAGATAACAACCGTTCCCCGGCAACTGTGCCAGAAAGCTTGTTGGGTATTTTAGCATCACGAATAAATCCACCGTTGTATCTTTCACCTTAGAGTATTCCAAGGGTTATCGAATCCACAGAGAACGTACGTGCACTCTCTTCTATTCTAATCGGTCCAAGGACACACCAAGATATGTTGAAGGGAAGTGAGGATTCCTAAGATAGCACTACTGCTGAGTTAAAGGACGATCTCTCGGGCACAATACTCGCTTCGGGCACCGACTTACAACTGGTCTGCCAGTCGACTCCGGCCAACAGCTCTACGCTATATCCGAACGTGGAGGATTACGAAGGACCAATAGGGCTGTCACCACCTACGGCCTACCTCTAACAAACTGTGAGATATAAGGCAAACGAAGGATAACCTCTAGCCTAGACACCACATCTACACTATAAATTACTACTGCAGTCTAACTACGTTTGGTATCCCGTAGAAAACTACAGCACTCTGTATGAATACAGAGCGACGAACCCGCGAGTAAGAGAACTGATCTCACTCAACTACAAGCACTACTAGCATCTACTATACCAAGTAAAATACTAGAAATAGGAACCACGAATACTTACTAAATATCAAAGAATGTAGCAGCATCCGTAGAGGTACAAGCTGGGACCAGAATGCCGATACCCCGGCACTTCTCCCGAACTACTCCCTCACTCTCGTAGAGGCACAAAATAGAGAAGAGCGCCGAATACCGGCGCCACTCCTGAGTACCTCTACCCTCTCCCTAATTTAACACAACTCTAATGCAAGAGGAGGCTTGAGAGAGCACTTGGTGAATGTCTTGATTCTTACCCCCTCCTCTCATATATATATAGGGGGGTGCCATGGCCTCTTCTGCCGTGAATTCAGCCCTGAGCCTTCTGGAACCGACCTTGGCATCGAATGGGGAGCCAACACGTGGAAGATGGGGCCGAGACGAACCGACCTATGGTCGGCCGATCAGTAAAGGTGGTCGTTAGGCCCCAAACTTGACCGGGACACTGCTAGGTGGGCCCCCATTTCATATATGTGGGGCATGGCTTGTCTTAAGACGGTTTGGAAGCTCTGGTGGGCCCGTGGATCCTCGTGAATGCATCTGATTCGTCGAGAAGGTGTTGCCACGGATTGATGACGTGTCGCCTTGCTTGTGGCTGTATTCCTTCACATGTGAGGCTGTCTAGTGGGTCATTTGATCCTTATATATGGTTGGGCATTTATATCTTGGACCATACTTGATAGTTTCCTGCGTTTTTGGCCCAAATTCACCTACACACATTCTCAGACCAACATCTATGAAATCTGTCAATAAATAATCCTATGCAAACATTTATTCCTTTCGACGCTCAACTTTTGCAGGATAGTTGACGCTTGAAATGAATCGTTAGCATGCGTCAACAACAAGGATCTTCCTCAGGCAGGTTCTCTCTCTTCTAATTTCCTTTCCTCTTTCCGGCCATGCATGCTAGCTCGTTGCCCAGATGTGTGGATTTTGCTTGTCACGGCAGGCGGACGAGCTGGGGATGCTAGGAGGAGGCCGTGCGGGAGCCCGCCAGGTGGAGGTTGAGCGGGTGGCCGCCGCGCGGAGGCCGTTCAGGAGGCCGCCGTGCTGAGTCCGAGCGGGAGCCGACTTGCGGATGCCGAGCGGGAGGCTGCTGTGCGGAGGCCCGTGCAGGAGGCCGAGCGGGAGGGCGGGATCCAGCAAGCGGCGGTGGGATCCAGGCGGCGGCTGTTGCAAGTTGCGCCGGCGGTGGGATTTTTTTTTTAAAATTGGTGTTTTTCTATAAATGACCTAGACTTAAGTTTTTGAATGTATGAGCTATGACTTTGTATGAGTTATGTTGTCATGGTCACTATATGAAATATATTGTCTCTGATAAATTTTGTTTTCTGCTATGGAATTATATTTTAATTTGTGGACGGAGTACCAAATAAAATGCCAAAATTGGTCCATCCTCTAATTTACTGCAATAACAGCCACGATGACATCACCATAGCCATTATTGCAGTTCGGGTCTTCAATAACGGCCACGTGACGTCAACGTGTGTTACTGCAGTGGCCATTTTCAATAACGTGCAACATGACGTCAATGTGTGTTACTACAGTGGTCATTTTCAATAACGGGCATCATGACATCGCAGCCGTTATTGAAAATCGATCTTCAATAACGGTCGTGATGATGTCATGCCGACCATTATTGTAAACAGGCACTGCAATAACGGGCAGCTTTGCCCGATACTGCAGAGGGTCGCCTGCAATGACGGGAGTGTAATAGTGGCTCCTGTGCCCGTTATTACTGTGGTTTTTTGCTCGTTATTGCAAGGCCCTATTGCACTAGTGATAAGAATTTGTATCTCATGAGCCTATTCTACAATAGAACAATTATTCACCATCCTAAAGTCACGAAAGCTCTCCATGGTATACAGTTCACTACCTGCATCGGTTGCATCATACTTAGCAACCAGAGCATCCCACAACCCTTTTGCATCTATATGCATGTACACATAGACTAAACGATCATGTAGAACACTTATCACACATCCCACAAAGATGTTATGGCATCCGTGAACTTTCTCCTCTCCTCGGGAGAATGATCACCTGGTGGAATACCAAGCCTTGCTTGCCATACATACAGCACAGTAAGCCAAAGACGGCACTTGACTTGCCATCTCTTAAAGTGCACACCAGTAAACTTGTCTGACCTCAGTGCATTAGCAAAACTAGCTAGAGTAAAATCAACAGATTGCCTATAATAAGATTTTTTTTGGATTGTTGAATAATTAAACAATTGTATGATTAAATTCCGAAATAAATAAATCATGAGCATGACAAGACCTAGCATGAACAATTCTATTATACTAGCAACTAGACACAACAGCTTTTGCATTCAGGAAGACGAACGGCGCTGACGGGACGAAGACGGTCCTGTGAACTTATTCGCCCTCTCCCAGTGCAAGATTCTAAAGGCGAAAGATTCCAGAGACATGCTCTCTCATTCGCCGGTGCACGCCGATGCTCGGGATGGAGAAGAGCCCACTATACCCACGAGCCGGCGCCCTACCAAGCCAAGGTCCACCAGAGCCCAACCAACCAAGGTCTCGGGCCTAACTCAACCCAAAAGACTAGCCTGATGGGTGAGGACTTCCCCACCTTATATGTTGTGCTCCCCCACCATCAATTTCCGATGTGGGACTAAATCTAACAGGCACGAGTGATTCCTACTACTAACATCCATTGCACGATTTTCTTAAGGCATATGTTCAATCCTTTTGAGCATCAGGTACAACCCAAATCAGCTGATGAACAATTCAGAGTTACTTGATAAAAGGAATTCTAAGCCATACATCATGGTTTTTTCCATTGGCATTTATAGTCGATTTTATGCTGTTTCCCTGAAACATCAGATCAGCACGATCTTGATATCAGACTTTCAGAAGTTAATGTGCGTCTGTACTTCGATCTGTTGTTTGCTGCATGCACGGATATGTAGATTACTCAATTCTTTAAAAGTACAACTAACCCTGTTAAGCATACAAGTAGGGATGCAAGTCCCACATTTTTTGAGTCATTGGATCGACTCAAAACTTAAAATGAACTAGAGTAGTGGCATGCTACGTAATTAATTTGAGAGAGAAAATGAACTATCATGAGAAACCCAAAAACACCAATTGGTACCCACTTGCATCGTACAAGATTTTGCTTGGTGAAATGTTGTGATCTAGAGTGGACTTGAATGGTTTAGTGACTTCAATCCAATCAGTAAGGCACGGTTGCAGTTACTGTTCTGTGCCTGGGGTCAGTCAGGATAGAACAAACGTTGGCAAAGCCAACTTGTCTCATCGTCTCCTCCAAATCCAGCATGTAGTACTCGTCCAGAAATGGCTCGGTGCTCTTCATCAGAGTGAACAACACTGGGGATAGTTCCTGAAATTGCATAGCCAATATGCGTCATTCCCTCTGATGTAAAAGGTTTGGTTGGAATATTGTGGTGAGGCTTACCTGAAGTACTTTAGATTTTGGCTGCAAAGGATTTAGAAGAGGTGCTTGTTAGATTATTTTTGAACAATTTTATTTTGCACACATAGAATTTAGCAAAAGTGAAATGGAAGAACTTTTACCGAATTGTCGGTTAAGGCGATGGTTCCTCCTGGGCGAAGGACCCGGAATGCTTCCTTCACCAATACTGTTATTGCTCGTGCTGGGCACTCATGGCACTGCAGGTTTTTTAGATGTGGCATTACTGCATTGGTGGTGAATTATATTCCGTGCACTTGATCCTCTAAGCCGGCTGGTAGGGCAGCCGAACGGGCTGTTAGCTCAATTTACTCCCTCGAATTATTTAATTGGTCCAATATGTCTCTAGTAATTATTAAGATTTGACATTTTTATTTCTCTGCACATAATTTTGTAGGGTAAGATAGGATATCATCATAACTTACATTAAAAAACATATTAAGATCATTCCATGATTATTTTAATAGGTTAGAAGAATCTAATAACTAAATTATCTCTAGAAAGTATCTTTTTTCAAACATATCATGTCCTTTGTTTCCTTATAAAATTTGAACATAACTTACGCAAGGAAACAAAAGAGATGGCAAAGTGGATTGCTTGGGTAGCCAGTTGACCGTTTCCCTCTAAAGAATGTTCAGATTGTAGCAAATTAATTAAGTTTATGGTAACAATTATTATTAATTTGATAACCATGTAAAGAATATTCTAAATCGGATAAAAAGTTTACCACATAAGCAAGGGAGACAAGGTCGAAGGAATCTGAGGGCAATCCGGTTGCTTCACCATTGGCGTGAACCCAACGAATAGGGTTCTGTCGTGACAGTTTTTCTTCCTTTTGTGCAGCCACTGCGAGGAAATATGGTGACAAGTCGAGTCCCTACATCATTCAAGGTTTCTAAATTAGCATGACAATGTAAAACTTGTGTGCAATCCATATACAGGAAGACTGCAATACAAGGTCCTACTTAACCATGTATTCAATTTTATTTTTTGGACGAACATAGTTTGCTTGTGAACGAATGAGCTCATCCTCCCATGCATACAATTCGGATGGAGATAAACTTAAAATTGTACGAATAAATGGCATCATTCATGCTATATATTGATCTTTTTTATATTAGAATATAGGATCAAGATCTCACAAAAAGGAGCTTAAGCAGATATGACTACTTACAACAGCTTGAGCTGAAGGGAACTTCTCAGCCAGGTATCTGGTGCTTACTCCAACAGAGCAGCCAATGTCCAAGATATCATTTATCTCACAGTTCCCCGAGTACTTCTGGTGATGCTCCTCGATTGTGTTCAACCAGCTTCCTCGAACAATTTGACTTGCTTCTTCGATCGATGTCGCCTCTGGTATGGCCCTCTTGGCAATGGACATTGTCGCAGGTTCAGCTTCTGCTGCAGCCTAACATATCATTTTCGTGATCAACACAAGCGAAAACTAAAGATCAGACGATCTTTCAGCTTGCGATTGCCCCCTCAGTGAAACAAGCGAAAACAATTTGAGAGTTTTAGAATGACAAGATCAACATTATTGTTACTGAAGAATTCAGTTGCAAGTCAGGTGAAAGATCAAGTACTCCCTCCGTTCCAAATTATGGGTAGTTTGACTTTTTTGACACTAAATTGGACCACTTTTGTCTTATTCAAAAAATTCGTGAAAACATAGTCGAATTTAAGTTATTCTTGAAGAACTTGTATTGATAAAGCAGACCACAACAAAAGAAGTGATATTTTGGATAAATTTTTGAATAAGACGAGAGTAGTCAAACTTAGGATAAAAAACAATCGACCTATAATTTGGACGGATGGAGTAGTAAAGTTAAAATAATAAAAAACACAGAGAAAAGCTAAGTACCAGCCATGATAGATTCCCTTCATCATAAGCGTGAAACGGGCTCAGATAATCTGCTCAAGGGAAGCAAGGCGCCATCACTCAAGTTAATACAGACAAATTAAAAGAGAAATCTAGCAATGTTCATTTTGTGAAGACAATATTTACAGGTGCCTTTCTTTCCAACGAATGGTACGGTGACCGAAAGAAAGAGCAAACGGAGAAAAGTAAAAGATCTCACAGTCAGGGTAGACTAATTTTGGATCTCGTATCCTCTCGAACACCTCGTACACGTCGGACTCCAGCACCTTTTTCGTCATCTCCCTCCACGGGATGTTCCACTTCTCCGCCGTCCTACACAAAATCCACATTCTCGGCCCCATTCTCCCATACCCATTGCCTTCAACAAGTTAAGAACAGGAACGCGTCAGCCGGCATGTTCGCAGCTGTTACCTGATGATGACCTCGCGGGAGGCGAGCTTCATGAGCGAGTAGAGGGGCTTGAAGGCGATGAGCGCGCCGACGAGCCGCGACAGCGGGGTCTCGCCGGACCACGCCGGACGCTCCAGCGCCCCTTCCTGCGGCATCGCCTGCCCGGTCCCAGTCGCCGCGGCGACGATGACTGCGTTACGGCGCCGGCGACCTGTGGATTTCGGGAGGCTGCCGCTGGCGGCGGCGGTGGCACCGGCGCGCGCGAGGATGGCCGCCATGCTTGGTTGGTCGTCGCTTTCTTGGGCAACTGTTTTTGGCTCGTGGTGGCTCTTTGACCTCGCTGGAGCCTGCAAGGATGGCGACATGGCGTATTGTTCTTCCGCTTGCGATTGGTGCGTGGGATTGTGTCCGTTATCGAGAGAGTGAGCGCGGCCAGTAGGGCATTGACACGTGGATGATCTGTTATGCAGACCCGTCCCCGATAGGTGGGCGTCTCATATATGTTATGCAGCCTGAGTGTGGAAAACAATAAGGTCCCACGCCTAGGCATGTCATCACTCCGCGAAAATCCATGTTTACCGAGTGCTTAATGGTTTGCCGACTGGATTACATCGAGCACTCGGCAAACAACACGTTGAGGTGTGCAAAAAATAAAACTCTCGGCAAAATCTCCAACTTGGCAAAATGCACTCGGCAAAAAATAAAATACACTTGGCAAAAAATTAGCACGTGCCTGCCGAACATCGAATTCAGCGACGTACGTCAAAATTTTACCGAGTGTTCGTTAGAGATACACGGCAAAGTCAAAGAGTTTGCCGAGTGTATTGTTGTATTACACTCGGCGAAAATAATAGTTTCCTGAGTGTTTATTTCTGGCACTTGCCAAATAATTTTTTTTCCCTCTTCTGCCCTCAAAATTTTTTCTGCTCTCCACATACCGTATGTGGTACTCCATGGTAAAGTTTGGTATATTTTCTGACCTATTTTTTATATTTAGTTAATAGCATTGTGCCCGTGCGCTGCTACGGCTAATATAAATTTTACCCAAACCTACATGAGACCGCCAATTATTTGCTCTTTCACTCCGTTTACAAATGTGTTGTGACTGCGCGATATTGATTGTCTGGGTTCCGGTTGGGATTCGGATTGATTTGTTCAGGTTCAAATTAGGATTTTGATAGCTTTATCTGTGTTTCGATTAGGATTCCGATTGACGGATCAAGAAATCATTGCTTGCTTTAGATATAGTAGAGATAAAGAAGAGTTATAGCTATAGATTGATCTATTTCGTATTCTCGTACACTGCAATTTTGTAACAGATATGTACAATTATCCGGGTAATATAAATTTTATCTAGATCTACATGAGACCACTAAATTTGTGCTCTTCCACTCTATGTACAGGTACGTGTTGGTTGTGAACTGCAATCTTTTTTTTGTTTTACTCGTTGAACGCTAATTCTAAATGATTTCAGACCCTTAACTCAATATATGATCATCCGAATTTCAATTAGGACTCCGATTGACGAACTAAGGAATCAATCCTTGCGTTAGAAATAGGAAGAGATTGACTTAGAAAACAAAAACCTAAAATTAGAGTTATTATATTCTAAGATGGAGGGATTATTGGTTTTGAAGAACATACTTGAGTGTTCAAGTCAATTGCACAGAACTTGATCAACTTCCAAAAGTAAGCTATTTAAATTAGAGGAACTTCGTTCCATTAGTTGTATGAGATCGGCATATGCACGACACTACGCACATGTAATGCCGGTTTAATTACAATGTAGAATAGAAAATTGAGATGAATGTACAAATAAATTGAACCGATTGAAAGATACTTATATATATAAATACCGCAAGCGGCACCTAGTCCGGCTAGTCTAGATTGTGCGCTCGCACCCTATCAGCCGGGGTTCGAACCCCCTCAGGGCGAATTTTTGGCTGCGAGGATGTGCACATGAAAAAAACTCTATCACTCGCCCCATGTTCAAAGCACAGTTGTAGACCCGACTTAGATAATGAAAATCACGATTGTGTAAGAAGGTCTTCTTCTTTAACACAGTGTCGTGGGGCGGTCTTACCCTCCGTAGGTTAAGTTTCTTTTATATGTAAATACCGGTAAGTTTCGACTCCCTCGAGGATGTGCGCACTTATGTGCGCGTGAAAAAAATGCCCTCACTCGCCCCACGTCCAAAGCATAGTTGTAGGCCTGACTCAGACAACAAAAACCACAGTTATGTGAAAAGATCTTCTTCTTTAACACAATGCAGTGGGACAGTCTTATCCTCCACAGGTTAATTTTTTATATATATAAATACCTGTAAGTTTCCACTCCTCTCGTCTCACAAACACAAGCTAAATACACAAGAGTAGTCGGCGATCATGGTTTCTCCCAGTCTCAGGAGTCTGACCATGTTCGCTTTGGCCCTGGCCTTTACGGCGAAGTCATCGTCAGCTCAGAGCATGCCACAGGATTTGGTCAACCTGCACAACAAGGCACGTGTCACGGTGGGCGTCGGCCCGTGTCATGGCCACATGGGACGCCGCCAAGGTGGCCAGCAGGTACGTCCAGAGCTACGCGGGGAAGCGCGCCGACGACTTCACGAATCGAGATGGTGCACTCCCGGGGGCCGTACGGCGAGAACCACGCCGCCGGTCAGATCGATTTCAAAACTCAGCCCTTCTTTTTCCTTATTGTTTCTGGAATTTTTTTTAGAACTACCAGAGCGACCGGTCAGATCGATTTTCAGACCGGTCAGACCGGTCTTTGCAGACTCCTCCTTTTTTCTGCTCTTGACCCCTAGCGTTGAATTCTTCAATGAAACTTCAGGGAATTTTTTTGCTGGAACTTCCTGACGAAATTTTGAAAGCTCAGATATCTCTTCACCAATAATTATATTTTTCCTTTTTGCTGATTTCGGCTTGATTTGGCCGAATTAACACTTTTGGATTATTCAATTCAAGCATATGTGTATGTGCTAGAAAGAGATTTTGATCAACCTTCATTTGTGGAATAATTATTCGGCTTTCGTTAACGGCCGATTGAATTTGTCTCCGAAGTACATTGTAATCATTAGTAGCATGAGAAAAAATATTATAAAACTTGCAAAAAGCTCACCGCTTTAATTCTTCAGGCGGCGGTATAGTATGTGACATCTTGATGTATCCATTCTTATATAATTCATCAAATATTCTCTCGCATTTAGACACATCAAAATTAAATCTTTCTTGCCGATCTTTGTAAATCGGCTTAAGAGAACCACAAATGCAAGGTTTATCACTAGAAGGCCAAAAAAATTCAGTAGCATAAACATTTTTACCTTCATCGTCTAAACAATTTAAATCACATCCAAACACATAAACAGGACGATTAGGCTTTTCATTGGACTTTTGAGAATCTCTAACCTCTTTAGCTCGGCTTTCATTAGCCAGAGCTTTTTTAAAACTTGACTAGCATCTAGAAATTCTTGTCTCTCTAACTTTACTTTATGAAAATCAAGTAAATCAGCAAAACCTAGATCAGCTAAATCTCTATCAGAAATTGTCAAACTATAACATCGGTTTCTAGTATCTCTAAATCTTCTAATATACTCAGAAATACCTTCATGTATTTTCTGTTTAACCGATGTAAGATATGACAATTTCAATTCAGTTTCACCAGTAAAGAAATAATCATAAATTTTTTTGCTCTAAATCAGCAAAAGTGAAAACTGAATTGGGTGGCAATGAAATAAACCAAGTAAAAGCAGCACCCGATAGAGATAAAGGAAATAACCTTAATTTGTAAATATCATTAGTGCTAACTTCACCACATTGTATAATAAATTGACCTATATGCTCCAATGTAGTTCTACTATCATCACCAGTGTATTTAACAAATTCAAGAATTTTAAACCCTTGAGGATACGCAACATAATCATAATTCTCAGGGTATAGTCTTTGATAAAATCAGTATTTGACTTTAGGTTCTATACCAAATGTTTGCCGAAATATCTTAATCACCTCTTCTTTAATACTACCTGATCCAACATCATCGGCATTAGGCCGATTAGCTATCGGTGTATTACTAGGTTGAGCAAAGTTGGGCGGTGTAGAATGTCGCAACGAACTTGCTACCCCATATGGCATATGTGGAGGCTATGGTAAAAATTTGAGATGATTTTGCATAACTTATCACATACGTTGCTTACAATCCGAAGCATCTCTGAAGAAGAATCGTACACCTGAGAAGGATTCGATAAGATTTGAAGTCAAAATAACGGTCGAATTGGGATTTGACTTCAAATTTTTTTTATGGGAAACAAAAAGCAAAGATTGTTTCATATGAAATTTTGATAAATTTTTGGATCCGATTGATAATTTTAATTTTTAACTTCAATTATGGCATTTTAATTCATATAAATTGATTTTGAGAGATAACTGAATGAAATAATGGAATAATATGCGTACACGCATCCAATATGCATTGTTTACTGAATTTTACAAAGTATTTTTGAAGTCCATTCATACAATTTTGGCGAAACACGTTGTGGAGAAGAAAGTGAGCTAAGAGAAGAGCAAAGTGCATATCCAGTCCTTATACTTGTTGGGGTGTGTCACCCCGGTCCATAAACTCTCAAAACGACTAATTAGGTCCGTAATCTCTGCTTTGGTGTCACTTAAGTCCATAAGCACGGATAACTGAGTGTTGTGCATTGTTATAATTGCAAATCACCCCCTGGTAGATTACTACATATCACCCTCGGCCACATTTAAAAAGGAATCGTCATGCAGGTTCAGGCCACACTCACAATAGGTTCAGAGCACATTCAGGTTCAGCACTGTGGCCATGCAGGTTCCGGTCACATCCACGCCAGGTTCAGGTCTCAGGAATAGGTTTAGAGATGTGTCATGGACATATCATTCAGCAAAAAAATCACAGGTTCAAGCATCCAAGTATAACCATGCATGTCCGTGTGCTCGGCTGCTGCTTCTTGCCTGGTGCTTGCCTTGCCTTGCCATTCGATGCGCCCGTCGGGGCTGTTTGCTACGCGTTTTAGCCTACCAAATCCAAAGAATCAAGAAGAGATCAGAGAGAACTTATCAAACTCACCATAAACAAAGGGACGAGCCCATTTCGGCTGCAGCATCGCCACCATCGTGGCCGCAGCGTCGGGGCTCCAGTTTGGTCGCTCGCCCTCGCCGCAGCTCTGGCCGCCGCCGCCCACGCCGCCGTCGTTTGGTTGCCCGTTTCGACGAACCCTGCCGCGAGTCACGAAGGGGTACGAGCGAGGAGTCGCGAAAGGTGCATCTAGTGCAGATTATTAACTTGAGGGGCCTAATTGCAATAAGACTCCACACCACCCATGCTTAAGTGACACCAAAACAGATATTAAAAATTTAATTAGTCGTTTTGAGAGTTTATGAACCGGCGGGGTGACTATTATATACTATCGTCTAAAAGGATTCGTATGTAAACATCGTACGGTCTATATTTATTTTATACTACTGAATTGTGGATTAGTAAGGATTCGTATGTAAACATCGTACGGTCTATATTTATTTTATACTACTGAATTGTGGATTAGTGGTACAAGGTAGTATCAAAATCTTTTTTTTTTTATCCTTTGTCTCTCTTGTTTCCTCACGTTTACTCCTCGTCTTGTTTGTGTCACGACTCACGAGCAACCTACCACGACCACGCCGCCGCCGGTCGCCGACGTGAAGTTGCCCCCCGCACGCTGCCGCCTCTAGCCGCCGGGGAGTTGGCCTGCGCACGCCCCGCCGGTCGCCGCCGGGGATTCGGATCAGTCCTCTGCTCGAAGATCTACTCCTTGGCGGCGGCGGCCCCTGGGACCCGTGGCCTCCGGCGGGAATGGCGACTCGCGGCTCGCTCGATCCGTGTCCTCCGGTGGGGATGGCGGCGCGAGCAGAAGCCCCAGGCTGCAATGGGGTAGCGGGCACCGGCGTGATCTGCGGCGGCGCGTCTCCCGCTTCGACCAGCGGCAACGGGTGGTGACGGCGGCGCGTATGGAGAAGCGACCACAGGCTTCAGAGGGAGGGCTGCGAGCGGCCGGGGTCGACGGTTGTGTTCGTCGGATCTTCCTGCTACGGGATCATCTCTGATGTGAAGCCATACTGTCGGATTCGAGTAACAAACTGTGCAAGGCATGAGTAAGTGTTCTCTTGATAATTTCTTAACTGATTGCATTGCATTTGTTCCTGGTGCGCCCATTACACAGAATATTTTAAGTACCATGATAAGACATGCTGAGAATTCTGTGATCTCATCTTAACTATTGCAGGGAAATTTATTGAACTCGTTTTGCAGGAAGTTATGATTGAGTTATTACGTGTAGCAACTTTTCAACTGTGAGGTGCTTGGTTTATTGTAATTTAATAATTAGGAGATTGGCACTTGAGCTTTACATTTCTTGCTATTTAGATTATGAGCCATGCTTGTTTATCTCTAGGTTTTCATGCTATTCGGTGCTTTATTCTGCATATACCTCAAAAGGCGAGATAAAATGGACTAGATTGCCAGCAGTATATGATATTTTTGTTTAGTCTGGATTTACTTATTATGATCTTAGCTTGATATAGGGGATACTCATATTAAATTTTGTCCTGAGATTGTTTCTACTAGCGACACTGTTTGCATGCTGCAGATTAATTTGTATATTGGCTAATCATGAGCCTTATTTTCCCCAATTACTTGTGGAATCTCATGAGGACACTTCAAAGCAGTAATGTCTAAGCACTGAATTTCATTTTGCTTGAGACCATCGTGCAAGACTTCCCAGATAAGTTTATGCTCTGAAGAACCTAACAGACATCAATGGAACAGGCCAAGTAGCTATTCTGAAAGGTTTACTCATGTGAAATAGTTTCTTATAAAGGATTTCTTTCAGCTGTACAAAATTTAACAAATAAAAAGAAGACCTGACAGCAGTGGGCAAAGTTACAGATTAATTCTTGAAATGGATATGATCCTTTTATTTGTTTTATTGCAGGGTAAGCCTTGAAGAATAACAGATATCTTGCTTAAGAAAGTCCTACCAGATCTCACAAGATGATTAATAAAATTGTCTGGCATGAGTTGTTCATTGAACTTGGGAATTGCTTTTGCACAGTTGATGCAGAAGGATGATTAGCTACTGGAGGTAAAAGAGAAAGTTCAGTTCTTGCAAGAAAAGAACCTGGCTGTGTGGAGTTGTTGGGTCACTTCAAGAACCGGGTCTTAACCTTTTCTGTTGTACGGCAGAAGAAATAAAACGAAATTGAGATGTTGGCTCCTCTAGGAGGCTGGCAGAGTGCCACTGCTCTTGAAGAACAAGTGATGTTACTAGGATCCTATTTGTAATTGAGTTTGAATTTAGCATTAAGAAAAAAAACTTATGTATTATTTTCTCGGTTTCCTATCTAAATGAGGCAATCTTATCTAGAGCAATGAGTCTTAGCTATCAATGTGATGTAACAAACCATCAAGATATTCATTTATATTTATACATGCTTCCTATTGATGGCCTATGCAGTGCATTTTGCTTCCACAGGCTTTGACTGCAGCACTAGTAATTTGATAATCGAATCCCTATCCCAATTTCCTTTAGATTCTGCTAAAATTAGATAATATAGTTTCGTGTTATGAAATAAAATCGGAATTTTGTGTGCTTTTCTTTGATCACCTGGGATATAAAAGGGCATCAGGTTGTGTCTTGTTTTTAAAAAGTTTTTAGGACGGCTCTTTCTACCCAACAAGCAGTGTATCTTAATTGTTTGTGAGCGACTCTGTTTTTTTAGTATTATTTGTAGTGTATTCAGAAGTAATGCAGTGGTAATGGCGTGGTAGCTTGTGCTGTTATTCAATTTAGTACCAGTGACGGTTTCGACGCGCCTTGTGCCGGCGGCCGGGCACGGGTGTTGGTGGCACGAAACGCAGTTGAATTGCAGTGCAACCACATACGTGGACGTGTCCTGCGTCCTGACCATGGTTCACCGAACCGGTGGCAACCGGTCCAGTTTGACCGGTTACCGGTCAAACCGGTCCGGCCCGGTTTCGATTTGGGCCGGTATCAAACCGGCCCAAATTCAAAATTTAAATTTGAATTCAAAAAAATGAAAAATTCTCAAAAAATTCCTAAAAATACTTCAAGGTGCGACGAATCTAATGGTGTCAAATTTTCTCAAAAATTCGTTAATTTAGTATAGTTTGTGGGGATTTGAAGTTAAACAAAAAAACGTGCATACAAAAGTATACAAATACAATGTAAAAGTAGTACAAAAGAGAGTTGGAGGGTTCATTTAGGCTAAAATATGTTATACAAATATTTATTTAGTATACTTTGCGGGCATTTGAATTTAAACCAAAAAAGAAAAAAATTGAATTTGGCCGGTTACCAGTCAAACCGACCGGTTACCAGCTAAACCGGCCGGTAAACCGTCAAACTGACCGGTAAGCCGGTCGGAACCGGTTGAATATGCGATTTTGAAATTAATCGGTTTCCACTGGTTTCCGGTCAAACCGGTCCGGTAAACTGCTACCGGACCGCGCTGGTTTGACCGGACCGGTCGGTTTATTGAACCCAGGTCCTGACTCCTGAGCCGGTAGGTAGGGTCATCGGTGGCACATCTGGGAGGCGCCCTGGACGGCAGAAGCTTTTCAAGGGCGCTCTTCGATCTTGCGGCGGCGGCGGCGGCATGGGGGCACCGACAGTCCGGCGTGTCGCATGTACTGGCGCCGTCGGAAAAAAAAACAAAAGATCGATGGCTCAAAACCTCAATCCAAGTCCCTAAACACCCAATGGGCTATTGATTTAATAGTTAGGTGGTAATTACTATATTAACCCTAGCAATGAACAGTTAGATCTTCTCTATACTACATACTACTAAGTGGTATTGTGCACCGTAAAAGAGCTCGGGTGACACACCCCAACAAGTATAAGGACCGAATATGCACTTTGCTAAAAAAAAAACCTACTTTGCCGAGTGCCCTGATCATGCACTCCGCAAACAGCTGCTTTACCGAGTGCCAAATCAGGGCGCTTGGCAAAATTCAGTTCACATTCACTTATCCACACACTCCACTCTTGCACACGCGGAGAGCACGCTCTAGCACCCTGCCGCCACCACCCCACACGCTGGCGCCACCACCACGCGCCGCCGCCCAGCCACCACCACCTTGCCGCCATCCCGCGCCTAGGGGCCTAAGGTTCCTACGACTAGTTGGTCGGCTGGGGCTGGTGGCACCCCACGGCGCGGGTTCGAGTCCTGGGGGACGCGAATTTCCGATGCCGCGGGGTAAAAAATCCCCCTCGCTGGTGGGTCAGGGTTCGGGGTTTCTCGGTCGGGTTGAGAGCCGAGGCGACTGTCGCAGACCGATCGAGTTTTTTCGCGCGCCTAGGGAAAAGAAAAGCACCACTACCAACGCGCCATGGAGGACGCCGCTGCCGACCAGGCCAGTTAACGTGATGTCGAGGCAGCACCTCCTAGAGCCATGTATGTTCAGATTTCAGAAGAACTGCATGCCTCTTGTAGCGGCTCCAGTTTCTTAAATGCGATATGTCGACGACTCTTGCAAGGCCCCCGCCATCGGGTTGACCGCCGGTGAGGTCGTACCGGAAGAGCTGCTTCCAGGGGAGGAGCAAGCAGAGCAAGGCGACCAAGGAGGAGGGCGGCGCCTAGCAGCAATAGCGCGCCATCCGCGGCCGCGAATGCCACCATCACGTGTATGATTAGTATAACTACCGCATGCGGCCAACTAAATGCGCATATATACACTCAAAATTATAGTTTTTGATATTTCTTTTTACCTAGGATCCGAATGAGAAGAAATTAAAACACGAAACGAATCGAGATAGATGCATCATATATAAAAATGCATGCTCTCAGTTTCAGTCTAAACAGAAAAATGTGCAAATAATTATCTGTTCATTGAAGTATGCATACTACAAATTATCACCAATAAGTAATATGCAGTCTAATAATTATCATGAATCAGTTGTGTGTCTATATGGTAGCAAGAATCAACCATATATTGGTATTTCAATATATATACTGATTTTGCATGAAGCTCTTCGTGTGACACCCTAGGTGTTTAAAAGACAATGATAATCAAAATAAAACAATACTACTACAAAAACGATTTGCAGTAACGTCCTAATTTTTTTAGGGGCGGATCAAAATGTAGCACATTACTACAAATAGAGCAGAGCTACTGTAGCAACAACCCACCCCTATAAATATATTTTTAAGGGTGGATCATCCTCTCACCCGTTCTCAAAAATAGCACCCATTTTTAGGGGCGGGTGAGGAGGTGATCCGCCCCTAAAAAATAGGGTTAATTGGATTGGTGTCATTACAATTGTCCAAGTTCGGAGTTATGCCATTACAATTCGTCTATTCGGAAACATGCCATTACAATTTTCACTCTACCGGGCTCATGCCATTTTCTACTCCTGAACATATGCCGGGCCCAGTTTCAGGCCGCCGTATACGATACGGTAAATCGTATGGGCGATTTTGCCCCTGGCTCCAGCGGATAAGGGCGAGCCGAGCCGGGACCGACCGCCCTCTCTCTTCCTCTCGCACGCGGCCGTCGTCCTCCATTCATGTCCGGCGTCGCCGCCGCCTCCCCTCCTTCTTCTCCGGCGCCGGCTGCTAGGCCACGATGAGGGACGCTGGAAGCCTGTTCGGAGGCTCGTCCGGGTCCGGATCTGCGTTGGCTGTTAGCGGCAGCTAGGGGAATCAGCTCGGCCTGGCGGATTGCCCCCACTGCCGGTGTTGCCTGATCTGTATCCGGAGCAAGCAACCGGATACGTTCAACGAGCTGTTCTTCAAGTGCTCGAACAATGTGAAGGGGAGTTGGCTTACCCTTGTTTACTTTGGTTTTGTGTAGCATCCCAAATTTCTGGTCAGTGACAATGCTAGGGTTTGGCCACCTTGATAGGGAGATCCAAGGACATGTGGATTTATCAGGTCTGAGAATCAGTACGAGGTGTACTTGTGTGTGTTGGATGCTCAGAAGCAAGAAGAAATCGATGATGTTGCAGAAGACAGGAGCCAAGGAGTTGTATCTGAGTTGAAGGATCAGCTTGGTCAGTTGAAGAACCAATTTGATGAGTTCAAGAACGAATTTGAAGAGATGAAGCTGCAAGTTGACTGTGCTTTAGCTGACATTTGGGACTTGAAGCTGCAGATTTGTGGGGTGAAGGAACAGCTACTCGAGGGAAAGAAGATCTTCGACATTGGGGGCTCACTAGTACCAGTTGTTTGTGTAGGTGCTTTGCTTGGGATGGTAGTGACAATGCTGTGGAAGTGATCTTGAATAGATGACTTGATGGCTTTTGATGATTTTGGATGCTTTTGCTGGAACAATGTAGTTTGGATGCTTTTGCTGCAACAATGCAGTGTAAATAGATGCCAGGCTAGCCTAGATGGTAGGTAATGGGAATGACATGTGGATGTGAATCAACTGGTTGTCAAATGTGTGAGCAATGTGTTGTGAAATATTTATGGAATGTCGCAGCATTTGCCAGGTTCACAACTTAACATAGCAGATCATTTGCCAGATTCACAACTTAACATAACAAGTTAGGTTCACAAATTAACAGACTTAGACATAAGTAGTTCACAACAAGCTAGGTTCACAATCAACTTCCCAGGTTGACAAGTCCCATTACAGAATCATTCCATTACAGAAACAAAAGGGAGCACACGACATGGCTTTAAGGCCCAGATCATCCAGCTAATGTGTTCAGCCAATCTTTGAGGCTCCTCACAACACTTGCAGCAGGAGTAGCTTCAGCTTGCTTCTGCTTCTTCTTGGCTGGAGTCTTCTTCTTCTTGCGTGTTTTCTTCTTCTTGGGGGACTTTTTCTTCTTGGGGGGCTTCTTCTTGGGGGACTTCTGTTTCTTCTTGGATGGCCCAGCAATGTCTTCAGTAGAAGGCCTCTTCCTGCAAATAAGACAAGTAAATGTGTGTAAGAGTTACTAAGTACCTATCAAATGTTTAACACAAAATACATGTAGGGCAGATTAGTACCTCTTTGGTGTTGCAGTTTCTCCATCTTCTCCAACCACTAGAAGCTGGCATGTCTTAGCAAAGTGACCATATTCTTTGCATCTGCTGCATTTCACCTTCTTTTTTGTTGCATTCTTTTCTAGGCATCCCCTGATCCTAACTTTTCTTGGCCTGCCTGCTGATCTTCCCAGCAATGGAGGGTAGACTTTGTAGCCAAGGTCAACTACTGGCCACTGTGACCTATCTGGCAATGCTTCAACTCTACCTTCATAAGCAGCCCTGAACCTTGCAACTGAATAATATGCCTGCAGGGTTTGCCAGTTATTTTCCACTCTCTGCATGAACAATTGTGGTTCTTTAGGTCCACTATGTTCCTTCTAGTATTATTCCACCTGTCAACGAGTATCACTTCAGCAATGTCATCATCACTGATAGTAATCTTGACAACCTGCAAGCTCTTGCTTATTGTGTTCAATTCCTTAGTCACATTTGGCAATATTCCATCCTCCATCTATCTTCCAATCTTTCTCCTTAGATATCTTTTCTCCATGATCAGCTCTCTCAATCCATCTACCAATTCATGAAGCAGCAGTCCTTTCAAGTGCTTTATTTGTGCATTGAAACTCTCAGATACATTGTTGGTCAAATAATCACACTTGCTAGCTTATGAAAATCCACATCTGTATCAAATCCTTTTATGGTGTTGCTCAAGATATTCTACAGCATCTGGAGCAGTAGCAAATATTTTCTGCATGTGCCACTTGAACATGTACTCAGTGTAGCTTCTGGCAGCTGGATACAAGTGGTCAGTGAAAACATCCTCCTTGAAAATGCTTCATGAAGTTGCCATACAAATGCCTCATGCATTCTCTGTACTCAGCTGTTGGAAAGACTGCACCAACTGCTGTTTCAAGGCCTTTGCAAGCATCTGTACATATGACCAAACCTCCTGGGGTCCCTATAGCTCTCTGTAACTGTACCATAAATCATGTCCAGTTTTCCTCTGTCTCTGAATCAAATACAGCATATGCTAAGTGATACAACCAGTTGTGGCCATCCACAGCAGTTGCAGATGCCAACTGACCAGTGTATTTTCCATTCAATTTTGTGGCATCTACCCGTACATATGGTCTACAGGCAGCTAAAAAACCATCTACACATGGCTTCAATGCCACAAAAATCCTCCTGAAGCACATCTTCTTATTCTTCCTCTCTACATCAATTTCTACTATAGTACCAGGTGAACTGATTTCCATCTGAGCTTTCTAGTTGAACAACAGTTGAAAGCTCTCCTCATATTTACTATGAACTTGCTAGTGCAAGTTTCAAACCTGACCAAGCCTTTGAGTACTTTAGCTTGATTTCATAATCTCCCTCCACCTTCTCCTTTGCATCCTTTGCACCTTTGCTAGGATTTTTCTTGACCCAATCAGACAACCTGTCAGCAACCCAGCCCTGAGTGGTCATCTTGCTCTCCCTAAGCTTGGTACTTGGACAATTGTGCTCTGCAGGAAGGACTTTAATCTGCACAACCAATTCAAATATGTAAATAATGCAAGCATACACAGCTCAAGCATGTAAACTATGGAACCATCAAACAAATGAAACATTGTTGGTTACCTCAATTGTCTTCTTGTCCCAAATATGTGGAGCATGTATACGCCATGGGTATCCCTGATGAGCACACTTGGCAATAAATCTGGTCTTATTTGTCTTAAGATCTGTAAATTCAAACCCCCTCTGAACAGCGTAGTGCCTGATTGCTTTCCTGAATGTCACAATATCCGAAAACAAAGCACCTTTCTCGATATTTGGATGTTCAGGATCATGAATCACATTGAACTCCTGTGGATCTACATCATTGACCTTTGCCTCAAGAGGCACACCCCCTTCAGCAGCAGGCCCATTTTGATTAGATTCAGGGCATGAAGAAGTGCCATGTGCATTAGATGATTCAGGTGCTTGTTCATGTGCTGCTGCTGGCTGAGCACGACCATTATCAGTGCCTGCTGCTGAAGATGGTGGCTCAGGTGTGTATATGTGCTCATCATCTATACCAACATATTCCTCTTCATTATCAAACAAGTCTGGCTCTACAACATCTGCCTCCTTAGCTGCAGTCCCTTGTGAATCTGCCACTTTGGATGCAGACGCTCCAGATTGGTTAGCAGGCACTCCAGTTTGGTTAGCAGGTACCCAATCATCAGGTGGCACCATACACAAAGGCTCTAATTCATCAGTTAGCACAACTTCTTGAATTTTGGAATTCTCAACAATGGCTACAATTAAATGGCAACACATCTCTGCCTTATACATTTCAAACAACTCACACATTTGAAACTCTTCTGTCAACCTAATATCCTCACCCAATCTCTTGTGAAAGAACCAGCCAGTGGGCGACTGGTTTGCTGCCCATTTAACCTCAATTTCCAGACTTTTCATCAACAACTCAACTGTAAAAGACCCAATCTCCACATCCCACTTAATCACTCGACCCTTACAGTAAACTTTCCTACCCATTGAATCCACACTGAGAAATCCTTCGACCATAATCTCTAGCATGAATAAATCAAGCCTATAAAAAAGAATAAATCCACACATTCTAAGAGACAACCTACGATTTCACTGTCCTTAAGTCGGATTGGAGAAAGATCTAGGGATCTACACATACCTGCACTCGACGCCGTCGACCTCCATCGCCGCCCCAGTTGGGGGAGCTTCAACTGGGGGTTCCGCGCCGGGGGGACTCACCATCTGCTTCAGCTTGCCTACATCACCTTCCCTCTCAGATCCTCCTCGGCCACAGTGGGTTCGCCTGCTCGTTGCCGGCACGCCGCTAGGGTTAGGGTTCATTGGGAGGATAGGGTTCGTTGGGAGGGAGACGACCGACTGACCGAGTGAGTCAACGAGTCAAGCGCTCGGCTCGCCCTTATCCGCTGGAGGCAGGGGCAAAATTGCACTTATCCGCTGGAGCCAGGAGCTTGTATACGGCGGCTTGAGACTGGGCCCGGTGTATGTTCAGAGTAGAAAATGGCATGAGCCCGGTAGAGTGAAAATTGTAATGGCGTGGTTCCGAATAGACGAATTGTAATGACATAACTCCGAACTTGGACAATTATAATGGCACCAATCCAATTAACCCAAAAAAATATGGGCAAACCGGTGGTGGGCTGGAAAATAGCAGCACAAGTTGAAAACTGGTGGCGGGCTGAGCACAAGCGTCTCTCTCTTATCTCTTTATCTTCCTCCCACATACTCTATCTCTCCCTTATCTCTGTCTTCCTCTCACAGTACTATCTCTCTCCTGTCTCTCCTGATCTCTGAATCTCTTCCTCTCAGCAGGCATGTAGGGCCTGGAGCACAGGGACCAGCACAAGCGCCGCGTCCTGGGTCAAATGTCCGGCGGCCGGTCACGCGAGCGGTGATGCGGCTGCAGAATCCCAGGCGGGCGGCCGCGGTGGTGGGATCTCGCAGCTCTGCTCCGCGTCAAGCTCTTCGACCCTGCATGGCGTGACGCTGCGGACGGCTCGGCACGGCACAAGGCGGTGCGGCGCGGCGCAACGGAGTCCCGGCGCGGTGATGTGTTGGGGCAGCTCGTGGCGGCGCGGGCATTGCGCGTACGTCCCATGCCCGACGAGTGGTGTGACGAGGCGCAAGCGTCACTCAGTCGCTCGCTCGTGGGTCATCGCAGCACTCCGGGAGACGTGCAGCCGCGGGTCTTTGCAGCGTGGCGGCTCGCGGTAGCAACACGGCTGCGCGCGGCGGGGTTAGCTCGCGGCGTCAGCGGCGCACACGGCGGCGCGCGAGGTTGGGTACAGCAGCGGCGACAGAGCGCACGATGTGGATTCGCGTGACGTCGTGGCAGCTCGCGGTGGCTGTCGGGCCCGCTCCCGGCGTCGGCGGCGCGAACGGCGTTGCGCACAGTGCGTCGGCGTGCGCGCGGTGCGGCATCAAGTCTTTCGGCACACGGTGGGGCAGCTCTTGGCGCCGTGCACGGCGCGTCGGCGTGACTCATGGCATCGGGTCTTCACGACGCGCAGGGCGTGCACTAGCCGGGGCAGCTGGCGGCTTCGGTGGTGGTGCGCACGGTGCGGCATCGGGGCAGCTCGCGGTAGCTGCCATGCCCATTTTTTTTTATTTTTTAAATCAGTTTGTACCGCCTCTACAAATCAACTTTTTGAGGCGGGTACATTACCTGCCCCTACAAATAGCATTTGTAGCTGCGAGAAATAGGGATGGGTAGTACATCCGCCCCTACAAATACATTTTTACCCGCCCCTACAAACCATTTATGTAGTAGTGCAACTAGTTGAACTAATGTGAGGATAAGCAATTATTAAAGACAACAAACAGGCAAATTAAATTTAAATTCAAATGTTGGACTTACGTTGTAATAGAAAAGGAGTATTTCAACTCTATATCATGTCCAAATCACCTCACAAGAATAATGTATGCAAAAAATCTAGTACCATTAGTGACATGTGCCGAATAGGAAGTGGGCCCATTTTCAGCCCAAATATACAAACAATATCAAGCTTTTTATGGAGAGTTTGAACTTTATAAAATAGTTTACAAACCATTGCTCAAATGAAAACATGCCTAAAACAAAAGTTGTAGATCTCGAAAAACTGAACAAAATTGGTATTCAAAAGTTTTTCAGTTGAAGTTAGAAAGGAGAACATGTCAGATTACAGACCAGACCCTGGACTTCCCTCTATTTACAGAAATGCCCCTAGGTGTATCTCTCACTCTCCTCTCTCCTCTCTCCCTCACGCCGTCCGTACGCCGGCGACGGCGACTCACCCCCTGGAATGGCCAAGTGGGTCCTCCGCCCATAGTTTTGCACCAAACCACGTCCCTCTGGCCGCTCAAGCTAGTGCCACGTGCCCCGGACCACTTGGACGGCCGCCACGACACCCCCACCATGCACCACACTGCCAAACGCCGTTGCCGCTTGCCGTCATCGCGTTCCAGCTCAGCCTGGCCAAGTAGCGCACCACTAGGCGACACCGACGCCCCCCAGATCACCCTCCCCCTCGCGGCCGCCTATAAAAGGGGCAGAGGTCTTCCTCGCGCGCCCAGACTAGCGCCGCCCCTTCCGCAATTGTCGGTGACCTCGAGCTCATCGAGGCACCACCGCTCCACCCCTGCATTGCCTCAAGTCGGCACCCCACGACCTTCCCTAGCCCCTACTGATGCTCCTCGTCCAGACTCCCCCGTCCCTGTGCCGCCGGAGCGCCGCCGCTGCGGCACAGACCGCTGCCGGCACCCCTCCTCCGCGGTGATCCCAAATCTGTCCGCCTTGACCTCAATCTCGAGCACCAAAAGGTGCGCACGGACCTCCTCTTCCTTTTCCCCTGCGGGGCCCCCACCACCAGCGATGACGATCGCCGAAAAACCGGCCGCCGCCCCTCCTCTGATCCGGCCAGGGAGCCGATGGCAACAAACTAAAAACTTCCAGGGGTTAGATTGTAAAATGTGATGAACTCAAAAGAGTGAACTTTGAAAATGCATAAGAAATCATAGAAAAATTAGATTAAATAGCTCATAAATGTTCTAGGAGTTGTACTCATCCTTTGGATCTGGTTTTTGGCTAGATGATACTTCATGCAATATGTAGCACTCTATAAAAATTTGAGCAACCATCGACTTCACATCTACGAAAGCCCATCACATGTCGGTGCGGAAACTCCCGCTCCATGCACCTCAACTGCTATCCAAACAGGAAAAGTGGTACGAGAGGGAGGTAGAAATCGAGTAACACTAAACTAGATGAAGTAACATAAGAGTAGGAATGTACATGACCGAGTACGGCTATACTTACAGTTTTCACCCTGCAAGGGTTGTACACCTGTAGCCACTCGCCCCGATGCTAGCCAGAGATCAGCCGACTAACACCAAGGCACCAATCTGCTGAGAATGAAACTAACCGCTACGGCACCATCCTATTCCCCCGGGTTGGGATGCCTCCTCCCGCAAGAGGTCGTCCCGGGGTTGTGAAGCTTTCCCCCCTTTTGCCATTCAGGGTATCGCGAGGCCAGTGCGACCCCAGCACTGAACCTCCCCCGCACAATGATACCCATCCTACTAATAGGTCTGGTGACGCGCGTAGCTAACTCGGACTGGGTCCACCCACATAGTGGATACGTGGTGTGCACGTCTGATAAAGTCCCACAAATCATAGTTACCGCATATGTCCTTATGAGCCGGGGCAAGCATCTGCTTCCCAATTAGTCATCGTAGAGGTCCGCTAAGGGCACCAATAATAGGTATCGCCTATCCTTAGGCTCCCATAACAGGTATGCCTCTCCATGTCCCGCACCCGCCACAGGCGCTCCTTAGGATGTGCCGAATACACATCCCCAGCCAGTCGCTTGGCCCCCGCAAAAAGCCCTAATCACCGACTCCTCATATAGTGGAATCTTCACTCATGCCAAGACTATGATATCATGAATTCCCATGCTGTTATCGCCATAGGCCGAAAGCAAGATGGACTTAAAGCAGAAGATTGAAGGAGGCTTGTAAATCGGCTCCTGCGTGAGCATTTGGGCCACATGGGCCATGTATCTTAGATTTAGTTTAAGATTAAAGATAGAGTCCGATCGGGACAAGATTAGTTTAGATTGTTTCCCAAGTCTCCGGACTATAAATATGTACCCTATGTTATTCAAAGAAGAGGAACGTCATCACGTCTCACAAACAACAATCTCGGCGCATCACCACCCCTAATCCTAGGGTTTCATCCAAGTAAGCGCCATGCTGCCCTTATCGCTTCTCGCGATCAGGGCAGTATTGTTCTTGCTTTTACCTTGGTATTACTCATACTGAAGCGTTTTTGATGGCGAGTAATGCTAGTTATCTTGATGTTCATAGCATGGCTTTTAGTAGATCTGTTGTGCTTTGTTGCTTATCATCTACGAATATCATGTTGTCTTTACGCGATCATGTCATCATCTTATACTAGCTCCTGTTGCATAGAGTTAGCTGCGTAAAGGCAACACCCTGCTTCTTTTATGTTTAGTAGATCTGATCTGTTATGGTTTGCTCTTATTCTCAAGAGTTGGCGTAATATCTGTTAGGTTAGGCCTTGCAAACGGGTTGGATGATCCGGTGGTGTATTAGATGCTTTATCCTAGCCTTAATAGGGATTGTTCCGGGAATTGGCTCTTGCTAGTTCTTAGGCCTCTGTTTTGAGTTGTGGTTTAGTTATCTGTTACATTCATTAGGCCCAGTCACGTGTAGGATGTTCCGATCTGGCGGTGGAGCTTTTACCATCGTAGATTAGATTAACTAGATTTAATTGAAGCAGTTTTACACTTATTTGCTTTATTTATCGATATCCGGATAGATGCAGATCCAATCTGACACCGGGACTCGATTGGCTCTTTAAAGCCGATGCAAGAGTCGTCCCGGGGAGCCGACCACGGCTCGGACTTACGTTTCCACGTGTTTGTGTATGCAGGCTAATCGTTGCAAGCACGTTCGCACCTTCCTGATTAGGTATAGGTCAAGTGGCACGCCCTGCGTCTTTACAAGCCGTGGCATGTGCTGGAATTGCGGGCCGTCGACGAGGGAGCAGTGCCTGCCAGCGCCCCAGCAACCTCCTGGCTCTTCGTGTTGCCTGTCGCTGCTCGCCGGTGGGTTTCGACCGACAACACATTCTGGCACACCCGGTGGGACCCTTCTCGACAACAACGTCCCCTGCGACAATGTCTGGAGCTCAAGATCAAGAACCCGCTCCCAAGCCCATCACATATGAAGAACTCCCTCCTGAACACAAGAAGAAGTATGATGAGATCAAAGCTCTGTTGGAAGCCGATCTCATCGCCTCTTTTGAGAGGACCCGCAACCATGGCATTAAGTGGAAGGGGTTCTCGCCTGAAGGCGCTCTCGATAACGTAGATTTGTCTGTACCATCAGAGGAGCGCACCAGGGCCCTGCGTCAGGAGATGAACTACATGGTGGCCCATACGCTTCATCGGCACTCTCAGAGCCTGATGAACGAGCTCGAGCGCATGGCGCACCGCGTCATCCAGGAGATAATCAAGAACCAGTACTCTCCATCAGGACCAACCTTGGGGAGTCACACAGAGGAAGCTGCACTGCATTCTAGGCCGCAATTGCCATTCTCATTTGCGACCCCAAGACCACAAAATTCGCCGATCTACGTCGTCCACAAGATCGGCGGTGATCCTGGAGAAGGCCAATTCCTCACCGAGCCGCCCAAGGAGATCCCACACGGCTACACGTGTGCCTACATCCCTGACAGTGCCAATCCAACACGCTCGGTGCAGATAGTAAATCCAGGAGCTTCTGGAGCAGATGCGGAGAAATAAGCGTGGTTGGCAAAGTATGCTACTGGGCCGAGTGCTGAGCCATCGGCCCCAGGAGTTCTTAGTGTGGAGCAGGTCAGTGCAATACTGAGAGACCAGTTCGGCATCCTGCCCAAGAGGAAAGCGATCGGCTATTCCAAGCCATATCCAAGTGATTACGACTTGATTCCGTTGCCACCCAAGTATCGGCTTCCTGAGTTCACCAAGTTCAATGGGTCAGAAGGAGCCAGCTCCATCGAGCATGTGAGCCGATACTTAACGCAGCTTGGGATGATCTCAGTATCAGATCCTCTGAGGGTCCGGTTCTTTGGCCAATCTCTTACAGGCCCAGCTTTTGGATGGTACGCGTCATTGGCTCCAGATTCAATTCGAACTTGGAGGCAGCTGGAAGATCAGTTCCATACCCAGTATCACTCAGAGGCTGCTGAAGCTGGGATTGCCGACCTCGCCCAAGTTAGGTAGAAGCAAGGAGAGACTGTATCGGAATACATACAACGCTTCAGAGAAGTCAAGAACCGATGCTACTCATCGTGCATCACAGAGAAGGAGGCAGTTGATTTGGCTGTTCTGGGACTCGCTAAGCCGATCAAGGATCTGGCTTTTCAGTTGGAGTTCACCTCTCTGGCACACATGGTGCAGAAGCTTACGGCATATGAGCTTTACCATCCTGAGCTGTACCAGGACAAGTTCAAGCGCCATGTAAACATGCTCAGGCGGACGAATCTGATGACTCTAGCGAGGAGCAAGAAGTGGCCGTGGCAGAGTGGACTCGGGGGGCAAACCCTGTCCCGTGAAAGTGGGTCAAACAGCAGGGGCTTGTGAAGGGCTTCGACTTCGACGTGACCAAAGCAGAGCAGATATTTGATCTGCTCCTCAAAGAAAAATAGTTGAAGCTCCCAGAGAATCACAAGCTACCGACGCCACAAGAGCTGCAGGGAAGGCTGTACTGCAAATGGCACCACTCGTTCACTCATGCCACGGGTGAATGCAAGGAGCTGCGTCATCAGATCCAATCGGCTATCAAGCAAGGCCGATTAATTCTGGCTCAACACACGATGAAGGTCGACACGAAGCCCTTCCCACAAGCCAACGTGGTAGAGTTGTCAGACTTCACTCCTACGGGCCAGATTTTTTCATTCCAGATCAACATGGCGGGGCCCGTACGCCGTCGTGACGAGCAAAGGAGAGAGGCCATTTCTGGCAAACGGCCCCAGGATCAAAATGAGTTAGGGCGACAGCATATTACTGAAGAGCAAGTGCATCACATCCGTAACCAACTTCCTGCTTCTGATCGGCTCCTGGAAAAATATGAGTATCAGCACAAGCTGCGTCGCCGATATCAATCGGAAGAAGAGGAGTACGAGTGCCGCACAGGGAGGACGCTGGGAAAACGCCAGGCCGTACGCGACCGCTGGCATTGCCCGTTCTTCAGGTACTGCTGGAATTCCGGCATGAGCCGATTGCCCACTATAGATGATTGTCTGGAGTGCAGGCCTCGGACACGCCAGTCAGGCGATACTTCGGTGTTTCGATGCTTCGGGCCCAAAGTGCGTCACAATGAACATGTCGACCGGTCGGCCAGGGGTGATTCCGAGCCAGAAGAAGAAGACAGGTACCATCGCCCACGGTGGTGTCCTGACGGGCTTAATCGCTCACAGAAGCGCAGAGTGCAGCACTTGCGCAATCTAGAAGAGGCAGAAGCGAAGTACCTTGACGTGCTAAGGAAGGCGCGTCCGGACCTCGCGGAACAAGTCAAGCACCCGCGAAGGGTGGAAAGGCGCCCTCCAAGAAAAGAGTGGCGCCCCAAGCAGACAAAAGCCGATGAGAAGCCATCGGCTGATGTGAACATGGTGTTCGTACTCCCATCAGAGTTCCGGGCACCCCAACCAAAGGATTTGCCTGTTGCAGAGTTGGATCTTGGCCCCCAGCCGATTATCTTCGAGAAGCCAAAGGAAAAAAGCTACAAACATTTGAAGGGGCTGTATCTCAAGGGCTTCATCAACGGTAAACCCGTTAACAGGATGCTGGTTGACACCGGTGCTGCAGTCAACCTGATGCCATATTCAGTACTGCGCCGATTGGGGCATTCTTCTGCAGATCTAATCAAGGCCAATGTGATGCTTAATGACTTCAACGGACAACCATCAGAGGCAATGGGGGTTCTTAATGTGGAGTTGACAGTGGGCCGCAAGACGATCCCGACTTCGTTCTTCATCGTCAACAGCAAGAGTATATACACGGTATTGCTTGGGAGGGATTGGATCCATGCCAACTGTTGTATCCCTTCCACAATGCATCAGTATCTAGTCCAATGGGATGGCGATGAAGTGGAGGTGGTCCATGCAGATGACTCTAGCGAGGTCTCGCTCGTAGACATGAACGCTTGGGATGCGGATGGGCAAGAGCCGATCTCAGGGATCGCCCTGGAAGATTGTGATCGGATCGAAGCGACAAAAAATGGACTGAGGCTGGTCTTATCCACTGGCCTCACAGAGTAGATGCATCCTAGCACGCTACGGGATGTAATAGAGATAGAGAGGCCGGTCCCAGCGACCGGCCCCAAAAAATAGAAAAATCCTATTTGGGGTTGGAATTGTTACATCATGTACATACGATGGCTTGCTCTGGCAGTTGGCCATTAATCGACTATTTGGTTTCGGATGATAATGGAAATATAGAAGCGACCAGCCCGTGCGGTTGTCCGAATAATTTTTCTTGTCATCTCCCTGTGTTTGCCGCTGATCTTGTGGATAGCGAAGACTCGCCTACGTTTGCAGCTGGTTTTTCGGACGTCGGCAAGCTGGGATACGGGTTCACGTCAGCTGACGATTTGGAAGAGGTTGACATCGGTCCTGGGGATAAGCCACGGCCGACATTTATCAGCAACAAGTTGGTTCCGGTCTTGCTAAAAGAGTACCGGGATTGTTTCACGTGGGACTACACTGAGATGCCCGGTCTGGATAGAAGTATTGTCGAGCATCGGCTCCCGCTCAAGAAAGGGTTTCGGCCGTTTTAGCAACGAGCACGTCAGATGAAGGCCGACGTCCTAGAAGAAGTCAAGAAAGAGGTGGAGAAGATGCTGGATGCTGGGTTCATCAGGCCGTGCCGGTATGCAAAATGGATCTCTAGCGTAGTACCGGTGCAAAAGAAGGATGGCCGATGGCGTGTCTGCGTCGATTTTAGAGATCTCAACAGAGCTATGCCAAAGGACGAATACCCGATGCCTGTTGCAGAGACATTGATGAGTTTTATGGATGGTAATGCCGGCTACAACCAGATCTTCATGGCCCCAGAAGACGTGAAAAAGACCGCGTTCAGAGTACCAGGCGCGGTAGGCTTGTTCGAATACTTGGTAATGACCTTTGGACTGAAAAATGCCGGTGCAACGTACCAACGTGCCATAAATTATATTTTTCATGATCCCATCGGCAAATTGGTAGAGATCTATATTGATGATGTTGTGGTCAAGTCCAAATCAGCTGGGGGGCACCTAGAAGATCCGCGCCAAGTTCTGGAACGGACTCGAAGGTTTGGGCTCAAAATGAACCCAAAGAAGTGTGCCTTTGGCGTGTCGGCCGGTCAATTTCTGGGATTCCTGGTGCATGAACGAGGAATCGAGATCGGCCTGAAGAGTCAAGAAACTGTGAAAACGATGAAGCCACCTACTACAAAGAAAGAGTTGCAGAAGCTCATCGGTAAAATTAACTTTATCAGACGATTTATTTCTAATCTGTCTGGGCGCATTGAACCGTTCATGGGTTTAGTGAAGATCAAATCAGATGATGAGTTTCGCTGGGGGGGCAGAACAGCAGCAAGCCTTCGATGAAATCAAAGAATATTTGTCAAAGCCTCCAGTGCTGGTTCCTCCTCAGCAAGATAGGCCGTTCTACGTGTACTTATCCGTGGGTGACACGTCCATTGCCTCGGTGTTAGTCCAAAAGCACGAAGGCCAGGAGAAGGTGGTTTTCTACCTCAGCAGGCGCATGTTAGATGCCGAGACCAGGTATCCTGAAATCGAGAAGCTTTGCCTTTGCTTATTCTTTACATGTACAAAGCTTCATCATATTTTGCTCTCGGTGGAAACAATTTTTATATGCAAATCAGATGTCATAAAGCACATGCTATCGGCTCCTGTCCTGAAAGGCCGGCTTGGAAAATGGATGTTTGCATTGTCAGAGTTCGATATCCGATATCAGCCCGCGAAAGCAGTCAAAAGACAGGCACTGGCGGATCTTGTTGCTGACAGGATCAGCACTGATATTGCTGCGCTATTCATTCGTGCTTGGGCTATGTTCTTTGACGGATCGGCTTGTGATGATGGATGCGGTGTGGGAATTCTGTTGGTGTCGCCTAGAGGGACGACTTACTTCTTCTCCATCAGGATGACTGCCCCATGCACCAATAATTTGGTGGAATATGAAGTCGTTCGCAAAGGGATGGAACTGCTCATCGAAGCTGGTGCAGAAGCGGTGGAAATTTTTGGAGATTCAAAGCTGGTGATTTCTCAGCTCACGGAAGAATATAGATGTGAGAGCGAGGCTCTTTTTCCAATATGGATGCAGTGCCGTGAGTTGATGTCACAATTCAGGTACATCAATTTCCACTGGATACGCATGACTTTGAACAATGAAGCCAATGATTTGGCACAGATGGCTTCTGGCTACAAGGAGACAGCCGATGGAGTCGATGTAGAGGTTCAGTTTCTAGAACCCGGAGACTGGAGAGCCGATATCTTCAATTACTTGAAGGATTCGGCTCGGGGGGCACCCAGAAGGATAAGACTCAAGGCCATGAAGTATGTTCTGATAGGGGATGACATGTTCTACAGGACCTTGGAAGGACTACTGCTTAAATGTCTGGGACCTTCAAAGTCAAATCGGCTCTTGCATGAGGTTCATGAAGGAGCCTGCGGTACTCACCAATCGGCTCATAAGATTATGTGGCTGATTAGGCGATCGGGATATTACTGGCCTACCGTGCTTGAGGATTGCTTCAAATATTATAAGGGATGTCAAGCATGTCAGAGATTCGGCAAGATTCAGATAGTGCCAGCATCAGTAATGAATCCCATCATCAAACCGTGGCCATTCAGAGGTTGGGCCATGGACATGATTGGTCAGATCAACCTGTCATCTAGCAAAGGTCACCAATGGGTCTTAGCTGCTACAGATTATTTCACAAAGTGGGTAGAGGCAGTGCCCATGAGGTCAGTAGCGTCAAAAGATGTGATCAGTTTTGTCAAAGAGCACATCATTCACAGATTTGGGATCCCTCAGACCATTACGACCGATGGAGGATCGGTCTTTATATCAGAGGAGTTCAGGAAATTTGCTGATGACATGGGGTTAAGCTGATCAGATCATCTCCATACTATGCCCAAGCTAATGGACAGGCTGAAGCATCCAACCAGAGCCTCATCAAGCTCATAAAGAGAAAAATCGATGAATATCCTAGGCGCTGGCATGAGGTGTTGTCAGAAGCTTTGTGGGCATATCGTATTTCATGTCACGGGTCCACCAAGACGTCGCCGTACCATTTAGTCTACGGCCAAGACGCTGTGTTACCATGGGAGATCACGGCCGGATCAAGGCGTGTTGAGTTTCAGAATGATCTATCTGCTGAACAGTATGCAGCCTTGATGAACGATAATGTGGAGGACCTGACAGAGCTAAGGCTTTGGTCGCTGGAGAAGATCAAGAAAAATAAGGCTAAAGTTGCTCGTGCGTACAACAATTAAGTCAAGCCTAAGAATTTCCAGGTGGGAGATTTGGTTTGGGAGGCAGTATTGCCATTGGGAACTAAAGATAAAAAGTTTGGTAAATGGTCTCCAACTTGGCACGGGCCGTACAAGATTGATCAGGTTTTGCCTAGGAATGCATACATGCTCGAGGAATTGGACGGCGTCAAGTTTCCTATTGCTGTCAATGGTCAGCACCTCAAGAAGTACTTCCCGAGCATGTGGGAAAGCGAGTAACATTAGCCGATGACATCCATCTGGCTATACTGAGAAAGGCCAACACGTTGAGTTGGCCAGTAAAAAAAAAAGAGAGAGAAAGGCCAACACGTTGAGTTGGCCGGTAAAAAAAAAGAGAGAGAAAGGCCAACACGTTGAGTTGGCCGGTAAAAAAATGAATTGGAAGCCAACACGTTGAGTTGGCTAGTAGAAATATATATGAAAAGCAAGATAGCCGATGTGCGACCATCGACTTAAGATGTTTTTAACAGTACAAGTTTTAGGATTGACAGGCAGTATTAATTGTTTCTTGAGCCTATCTATTGGTTCAGGAATTCTTCTATGGCATGGATGGCTTCTGTGCGGACGGAGTCAGCTCGTGCTATGATTGCTTCGTCATCCTTGTCATCGCCTGATACTATCTGTCGACTCAAGGTGCTTATCTCTATAAACTCTGCTTGTATCTGCTCGGCTATTTCCTGGGTCTCTTGTTTGGAGTTTGCAATGGAAGCTTCCTCGGCCTGGATGAGTCTCTTGGTGGTACGAACCTTTTCTTCAAGTTTTGCCAGTTCTTTCTTCAGGAGGTCGAGTCAGTTCATGCTGGCAGACACGTCAGCTTTGATATCTAGAGTTGCCTTCTTCTGGTTGAGGGCCTTGCACTTTTGAGCAATGTCAACTTTCAGATAAGTTTGAGAGCGACGTGCTTCTATTCTCTGTTGTGCTTTATTCACTTCTACCCGGAAGAATGGAAGATTGCTGGCTGGCCAAAGCTTGATTTGCAGTGGCTCCGGGAGTTGGGATTTTATTTGCTCGAAGATGTTCTTTATTTCACTGGAATCGCCAACTAGAGCAGTGAGTGGAGCAGATAGTAGATCCTTGATGAGATGAAGCTGATGTGCCAAATTAGCCGATTGCTGCAAAGATGGTATTTCTGCTCCAGGGACAGTCAGACCCATTGATGCTGGGTCAAAGGAAAGCAAACCTGAAATATCAAAGCCCTATGGACATATCTGAAGTTAGAGCGAGGTGCGTTTATGAAGCTATCAGCTGATTCAGAATTGGTTTTGTAATGTTACCTGTTCTGAAGAAGAAGCGTTGGGCGGTTCAAGAGCGATCGTCCTGTTAGAGCTTGTGTTGACATCAAGAGCATCGGCTGTATCAGCTTGTTCCTCGTTTGCCTCCATCAGTGCATTAGGAGTTGCAGCCATCTCATGTTGTTTTGAGCTTTCTGCATTGGGGATGTCTTCAGCTGCGTCCTGGAACTAGAACTACAGTCAACCAGAGTACATGTGTATACAATAAAGAAGAGGTTCTAGAAAGATGAGTTACCTGGTTGGTATTGGACTCTGATGGACTCGTAGAAGCTGGTGCTGGTTTCTTGATGACACGCCTCGTGATCATCTTCCTTTTCTTGGTCAAGACTCGGGGGGGCAACAATTGCAGAAGCTTGTCTTCGTTTGGAAGCCGACTGAAGTAAGTTTGGCTGAACAGTCATTATCACTTTCTTCATCATTGGTGATCCCTTGCAGAAGAGTACATCAGGGGCAGTTGGAAGAAAGTGGAATGGCTCCCCGTTGCTGGTCATAGGTTCTGGACCGTCTTGTTGCTGCCAACAGGGTGAGCAGGATTAGCGAAGAGAAAGGGATAGAGGACTTGGAAGGAATAAAGTGCATAGATTCAGTACCTCTTCCTCGGGGATTACATATTCAGGATCAATTTGCTGCAGTCGAGGACCTAGGGCTTTTCTTAAAACATGGGTTTTCCACATTCCCAACCATGGGCTGAAATCGATCGATGAAGGATCAAAGGACAGATCGGCTGGTATTAGAATGTGGAGGTCATCGAACATGCTGTAGCATCTCGAGCTGGTGAGACCATCAGGCAGATCGGCTCTGCTCTCCACCAAGTGGTGAATATGGAAGTGGGGAGGGACTTGTCCTAAGCCAAATTGCCGAGCTACTATAACTGGATGGTAAGATTCATAGCCTGGCTTGATAATTCTATTAGAGGTGCTGATGCCAACAGGGAGGAAGCCAGGTCGGATCATTAGAAAATACAGATGCCGAGTGCTGTCGTCATCGGCAAAGCTATCTAATCTAAAGACGGTTGGATTCTCAAAGGATTCAGATTCAGTAAATGGGAAATAGAGTGGGTTATCCAGTCCTTTGTAGAAGACTCTGAACCATTTTGCTGCATCTGCTGAATTCAGTTTACTACCAGGAAGACTAAATAAAGTTTGACCATAGCCAGTACATCTAATTGGTTTGCCACTCTCATCAGGAAAAGAGTTCTTGGTCAGGCCTTGGAAGTTTGGGATATGGTGCTGAAAGTACAGTTGTGCCCAAACTGAATAAACCACCAAGGGCCTCCATTTCTCAGTTTCTTTTGGTTAAGCAAGTTAGATGTCATCAAATGGAGATATCTGTAGGTTTCTCCAAGGAAGAGTTTGCCTAGGCCGGTGTGATTGCCATGGGCCAGGTGATAAGCCAAGGGAAGATAGTTCTTAGTTGGAGCTAAAGAAGGACCACAGAAGATGAAGTGCTCTAGCCAAAGATTTAAGAAGGCTGTGTGTTCCTTCTCAGTCACTGGACCTTTTGTTTTCATGTGCTGACTCATGTAAGTAGCCCCAGTTTGTGCAGTTAACCTTGGAAGAAAGTTTGAAGGGGACTTCTGCCATTTTGTGGGCAGCTGGATTAGGAGATCCAATGTCTAGGCCGGTGATCATGGTGACATCTTGCAGAGTGGGAGTCATGGGTCCATGACCAAAGAGGAAACAATTCAGAGCATCGGACCAGAAATAGCTGATGGTTTTCAGAAGGTTTTCATCTTTGTCTAGGGGTGATAATGATAAGCTAAGTGCATCGGCTATGTCCAGATCTTGACACAAGGGCATGTAAGCCTTTGCTACTCTACTGTACCATGTAATCCAGCTCTCAGGAGGGTTAGGCCAGGCTCTTAAGCAGTCGGCCCAGAGGTTCAGATCGATGTACAAAAGGGATTCTATTTGCTTCACAAGAAATCAAATCTATGGGGTTTTCGAAAGTTCGTGGGCCAAGACAGAAAGATTTTGGATTGGAGGGACGCGGTAGAAGGATGTCTGACACCTGAAGTTCAGAAATTCAGAAGTATGCATATGGTGTCATGTTTCAGAGTTTAGTGTTTCAGAGGCTTAGTAAGCTGAAGAATACTAAAAGAGTTAGTCTGAATATTACCTTCAGGCCGCAGATTGCCGCATCATCGATTGCAGAGTTTGTTGTCTGAGCTGCAGAATCTGACATGGTTTAGATCCGTTGACTTGGGGTTTGGTTTCTGTGGGCTCATATTCGAATTCCAGATGCTTGAAGAGTTCTTACTCGAATTTGTAGGGCTGGGTTTTCGAATTACGCTCGGATTCAAGAGTTTGTTTTGAGTTCGGGGGAAGTGATACTCTACTCTTATGCGGGTTGCTTCTAGTTTGAATTTCGTCGGCTCTTGGATATTTATAGAAGCCTGATGCGTTGCCATCGGCTTTTTGGAAAGTAAATTGGACACACAGAATTAAAGGGAAATTGCTTTCATTGATAGAAAGGTCATTACAAGGAAAGCCGATTATTACAAAGGAATTAATCCTTCGGCTTTGTGATCCTACCCCTACGATGCTACCTACATCTACCAATCGTAGGTATCTGAGTGCCTACGACGCTTGGGGCTTCGCGATGGTGCGTCTCCGCCGTCGTCATCATCGTCGTCATTGCCACTGTTGTTGTCGTCGTCGGCACTGCTGCTGCTGCTTCGTCCGCTGCCGCTGCTGCTTCCTTCTTCGCTTCCCTCTGTGGGAGCTTTGAGGAATTGGTGGGGGTTTCCTCCTGCCGCCGTGTCGTTGCTGGAAGGGGAGTCGATCTCTTTGGAGAAGTCGGCTCACTCCCAAGAGAAGCCGTCGTCTTCGCTGCTCTCTAGTTCCTCTTGGAGTAGGAACTGGAGGTCTTCCTCTCCTTCAGTCATGGGCTCGTCCTCCTCGGAGGCGACCCCGAAATCGAACTCCTCTGCATCCCAGTGCAGAGGAGCCAGCGCCTCATACGCTGCTATCGGGTCCCATTCTGGTGTCGGCTCCCGACTCTCTGGGATAGAGTTGATGGAGGAGGCGGAGAGGGAAGAAGAAGAAGAAGGAGAAGAGGAAGAAGAAGAGGAATCTCCGAAGGAGTTGGAGCCAGAGGAGAAAGAGATTGCCATGGCTACTGGTGATGGAGGAGGCGGAGAGGGAAGAAGAAGAAGAAGGAGTTTGCTGTGAAGAAGAGCTGATTCGGGGTGAGATTAAATAGTGAAA